>NW_027315568.1:0-159145 GCF_039878825.1 Excalfactoria chinensis
TGCTGCATCTCCATCTTTACTTCATTTTCAAGGCTGACCGATGACGAATGGCATTTGTCACGTTGAGGTGAAGCTGTCAGGGCCCCCCCCGCCCCCCAGCTGCACTAACACATCTTCCTTTGGGCTCCTCTGGCACTAACAGCTCCACTGTGGCACCGCGCCGGGGCCGTCCCCACTGCTGGGCTCAGCTGGGATGAGGGAGCACCGTTAATTGGGGTGGGGGCAGCAACCTGATGGCCATTGTTCCCATTCTCTGCGTCTGCCATTGTCAGTCCCCGTGGGGATGGTGGTGTGATGGGCTGGAGCTCCCTGTGTTTTCATGGGGGAGGCACAGCCGAGGGGTGCTGCTTTTTGGAGGTGTGGGAGGGTTTGGGGGGCTCCTGCCTCAGCAGGGAGCTGAGACCCCAAAGTGTTGCCCACTACAGGATGTGGGCGAGGGGTGTTGGTCCCCTATTGGCAATAAAGGTCCTGGTGCTCCATGGCTATGAGGTTCCCAGTGCCCCATGGCTATTGAGGTCCTGGTGGCCCATAGTTATACGGGGTTCCCAGTGCCCCAAGACTATGGAAGTCCTGGTGCCCCATGGCTGGTGGATTCCTAATTCTCTTGGACTATGGGGGTCCCAGTGCCCCGTGGTTAATGAGACCCCAGTGTCCCATGGCTATGGAGATCTATTGCCCTATGGCTGCGAGGGTCCTGGGGCTCTGAGTTTACGGAGATCGCAGTGCCCCATGGCTATGGGCTTCCTGATCCCCTGTGGTGATGGAGTTCCTGATTTTCTGCAGCTATAGGGTTCTGATTCTAATGTCTATAGGGGTCCTGGTGCCCCATGGCCCCGTGGTTCTGATTCTCCATGGCTATGGGGCACTTGGTGCCCCGTGGCTGTGGGCTTCCCAATTCTTTGTAGCTGTGGTGGTCCCAGTGCCCCGTGACTGTGGGATTCCCAGATCTTATTGGTTATGAGGGTCCCAGTGCCCCATGGCTATGGGGTTCTAATTCTAATGGCTATGGGAGTCATGGTGCCCTATGGTTATGGGGTTCCAATTCTTTATGGCTCTGATGGTCTCAGTGCCCCCTGGCTATGGGATTCTGTTTCTCCATCACTATGGGGGTCGTGGTGCCCCATGGCTATGGGGTGTCTGTCAGGACAGAGGCCCAGCCACTTGCTTTGTCACCGCAGAGCCCGGTGCAGGGAGGGACACGGGGCAGAGTGTCCCCAGCGCCGGGAGGTGACCATCTGCGGTGTTGTCACCGTGGTTCTGTGCTCAGGACCTGACCCTGAAGCTGTGCCTCATCCGGAGCATCGCCATGATCAGCCGGGCCGTCCGTGGCAGCACCAAATGCACTGACTTCGTTTTGGGTCGCAAAGCCGAACTCGTGGCGCAGATGGTGGTGAGAACGGGTGCCAGGGTTGGGTGGTTCGGGGAGGGTTGGGATTTGGGGGGGCAGTGAATGGGGTGGATGTGACCATCCCTGTCCCCATCCCTGTCCCCATCCCTGTCTCCATCCCCTCGGTCTGTGTTCCAGGAGTTCATCAAAGCAGAACCGCTGGACTCGATGCGGGCACCGGTGCGGCAGTGGGCGATGGTCACCTGCACCCACCTGGTGTATCCTTGGTAGAAACCAGGGGTAGGTGGGTTGGGAAGGTCTTGGAAGGTCATAGAGACAGGGGATGGTTGGGGCAGGTTGGGTTTAAAGGGTCCTTAAAGATCACAGAGCTGTGGAATGATTGGGTTGGAAGGGTCTTTATAGACTGTAGAGCCATGGGGGGATTGGGTTGGAAGGGTCTTTATAGACCATAGAGCCATGGGGGGATTGGGTTGGAAGAGTCCTTAAAGACCATAAAACCACAGTGTGGTGGAGTTGGAAGGTTCCTTACAGGGCACAGAGCTATGGAATATTTGAGTTGGAAGAGTCCTTAAAGATCATAGACACCTGGGATGGTTGTGTAGGGTTGAGTTGGATTGAAGGGGTCCTTAAAGATCATAATGACATGGGATGCTGGGTTGGAAAAGTCCTCATAGGTCATTATAGAAGGGATTAGAATGGGAAGGTCCTGAAAGATCATAGTGCCAGGGGATGGTTGTGTTGGAAAGGTCCTTAAAGATCATAGAACCACAGAGTGGTGAGGGTGAGATAGGAAGCGTCCTTAAAGGTCATAGAGCTATGGGATGTATCGGTTGGAAGGGTCCTGAAAGGTAATTATGGAATAGGTAGCTTGGGGGTGTCCTGAAAATGATGGGCCAAGGAGCTGTTGGGTTGAAAGGATCCTTAAAGATCCACACGTGGGATGGTTGGGTTGGGTTGGATCGGGGTTGGAAGGATCCTTAAAGATCATAGACACCTGGGATGGTTGGATCGGGTTGGATTGGAAGAGTCCTGAAAGGTCATTGAGCCATGTAATGGTTGAGTTGGGATGGGTTGGAAGTGTTCTTAAAGCTCATAGAGCTGTGAGATGATCGTGTTGAAGAGTGGTTTAAGGTTAGAGAGCTGTGGGATGGTTGGGTTGAGAGAGTCCTTAAGGGTCATCTTAGAAGGGGGTGGGTTGGAAGGGTCCTTGAAGATCATAGAGACACAGGGTGCTTGGGTTGGCTTGGGTTGGGTTGAATGAGTTCTGGAAGATCTTACAGCCATGGAATGGTTGCATTGGAAGGGTTCTGAAAGGTCATCATAGACGAGATTGGTTTGGGAGAGTCCTGGAAGGTTATAGAGCCTTGGGATGGTTGTGATGGGTTGGGAGAGTCCTTAAAGATCTTGGAACTGCGGAACAGTTGGATTTGGAAGGGTTCTGAAAGGTTATCATAGAAGAGGTTGGGTTAGAGGGATCCTTAAAGGTCCTTTAGAGGTGAGAGTGGTGGGGATGGGTGGACTGGGGTGTCCTGGAGGTCTCTTCCAACCCCAGTGATTCAGTGAGTGAGAGTTCCACTCCATCCTTCTTGCTGTGCTCCTGAACCCCCCTTCAGTCTCCTGGAGCCCCAGCTCAACGACCCCGACCGCACGGAGCTGATGGACGCGTGCCTGGCCGGTGTCCTGGCGCTGCCCCCATTGGACCCCCTGTGGGACCGCGATGGGGACGGTGGCGATGCGCCCTACAGTGAGGTGGGGGGGCTCTCCATCCCTATTCCTGGGGGTAACCCCTTCGGTCTCCCACTCCTGGGGGTGTTCCCTCCATCCCCAATACTGGGAATACCTCTTTCAAATCCCAGTCTTGGGGGTTTCCTCTTCATCCCCCACCCAAGGGAGGTGTCCCCTCTATCTCCCACTCCTGGGTGTCTCAACTCCATCCCCAACTCCTGGGGGTCCATCACCCACTCCAGGGAGCGTCCCCCTCCATCTCTTATTCCTGGGGGTACCCCTTTCATCCCCCACTCCTGGGGGTATCCCCCTCCCTCTCCTATTCCTGGGGATGTCTCCTCCCTCTCTTCTCTCTCTCCTATTCCTGGGGATTCCCCCTCCACCCCCCACTCCTGGGGGTACCCCTTCTATCTCCCACTCCTGGGGGTGCCCCCTTTTGTCTCCCACTCCTGAGGATATCCCCTACATCCCCTGTTCCTGGGGGTACCCCTCTCACCCCCCACTCCTGGGGGTACCCACCTCCACCTCCACTCCTGGAAGGGCCCCCTCCCCTCTCCTACTCCCAAGGTTTCCCATCCATTCCTGGGGATTCCACTTCCCACTCCTGTGGGTACCCCATCCCCCCCTGCTTCTGGGTTGCACCTCACATCCCATACCTGCTCCCACAGGAGCTGTTTGCAAACACCTTCGGCGCCCTCCAGGAGCTGCTGAAGACCCTCCTGCAGCGAAGCCTGACCCCGCACGGCCTGCAGGACATGTTTGCGGTACGTGCTGGTTCCATCCCACCCACCGTCCCCTTCCCGTGTCACCCGAGGACCCCACCACCCTCAGGTAACGTTATTCCCCCCCCCCCTCTTACTGCAGCACTTGGGCCCGTGGATCAAATCCAGCAAGCAGCACGAGCGGCAGCGTGCCGTGGAGCTCAGCGCCGCGCTGCTGGACTTCTACCTGGGCAGGCTCAACGTCAGTGTAAGTGGGCATCAGGGGGACCGACCGCCTGTGTGTCCTGGTGCCATCCCAGCGCCATCCCAGCGCCATCCCAGCACCATCCCAGTGCCATCCCAGCACCATCCCAGTGCCATCTTGGTGTATCCCAATGCCATCCCAGCGCCATCCCAGCACCATCCCAGTGCCATCCCAATGCCATCCCAATACAATCCCAATGCCATCCCAGTGCCATCCCAGTGCCATCCCAGCGCCATCCCAGTGCCATCCCAGCCCCATCCCAGTGCCATCTTGGTGTATTCCAATGCCATCCCAGTGCCATCCCAGTGCCATCCCAGCCCCATCCCAATGCCATCCAATGCTATCCCAGCGCCATCCCAGCCCCATCCCAGTGCCATCCCAGCCCCATCCCAATGCCATCCCGGTGCCATCCCAGTGCCATCCCAGTGCCATCCCAATGCCATCCCAGTGCTGTCCCAGTGCCATCCCAGTGCCATCCCAATGCCATCCCAGTGCTGTCCCAGCGCCATCCCAGTGCCATCCCAATGCCATCCCAGCGCCATCCCAATGCCATCCCAGTGCTGTCCCAGCGCCATCCCAGTGCCATCCCAATGCCATCCCAGCGCCATCCCAGCCCCATCCCAGTGCCATCCCGGTGCCATCCCAATGCCATCCCAGTGCCATCCCAGCACCATCCCAGTGCCATCCCAGTGCCATCCCAGTGCCATCCCAGCCCCATCCCAATGCCATCCCAGCGCCATCCCAGTGCATCCCAGCACCATCCAGTGCAATCCCAGTGCCATCCCAATGCCATCCCGGTGCCATCCTGGTGCTGTCCCATTGCCATCTCAATGCCATCCCATTGCCATCTCAATGCCATCCCTGTGCCATCCCAGGGCCATCCCATCACCATCCCAGTGCCATCCCAGTGCCATCCCAGTGCCCTCTTGGTGTATCCCAATGCCATCCCAGTGCCATCCCAGCCCCATCCCAATGCCATCCCAGTGCCATCCCAGCGCCATCCCAATGCCATCCAGCGCCATCCCAATGCCATCCTAATGCCATCCCATTGCCATCCCAATGCCATCCCAGTGCCATCCCATTGCCATCCCAATGCCATCCCAGTGCCATCCCGGTGCCATCCCAATGCCATCCCAGTGCCATCCCAGTGCCATCTCAGCACCATTCCAGCGCCATCCCAGCGCCATCCCAATGCATCCCAATGCCATCCTGGTGTATCCCAGTGCCATCCTAATGCCATCCTGTTGCCATCCCAGTGACATCCCAATGCCATCCTGGTGTATCCCGGTGCCATCTCAATGCCATCTTAGTGCTGTCCCAGTGCCAACCCAGTGCCATCCCAGCCCCATCCCAATGCCATCCCAGTGCCATCCTAATCCTATCCCAATGCCATCCCAATTCCATCCTGGTGTATCCCAGTGCCATCCCAGCGCCATCCTGGTGCCATGCCAATGCCATCCCGGTGCCATCCCAGCTCCATCCAGGTGTATCCCAGTGCCATCCTGATGCCGTGCCGGTGCCATCCTGGTGCCATCTTGGTGCCATCCCAGCACCGACCCGGCCATGCTGTCCCCACAGACGGTCGTCCCATTCTACAACCTGGGTGTTCTCATCGCGCTCTTCTCCCCGCGTTGCTCCGACTCGGTGGGCAGCGTCCGGCAACGCGCCGTCGACTGCGTCTACAGCCTGCTCTACATCCAGCTCTGCTACGAAGGTGGGCGCTGATGGGGGCCGGGCCCCTTTCTCTACTTATGGGTCTGCAGAGAAGGAGCCCCAAAGATGGGATCGTTAGGGTTGGAGGGGATCCCACGGTCCAACCCCAACACATCCCACCATAACCCTAATTAGAACTATGGAGTTCGTAAGGTTGGAAGGGACCTCCGAGATCCCCCAGCCTGACCCCAAAACACCTCCACCATGATCCTAAATGGACCCACAGAGTCACTGAATGTGGAAAAGAACTCCAAGGTCTCAAGCCAACCCAGCCCATCCCCACCACGACCCTAAATAGACTCATAGAGTCATTAAGGTTAGAGAAGACCTCTGAGCTCATCCAATCCAACCCGAACCTACCCCACCGTGATCCGAATTACACCCAGTGAATCATTAAGGTTGGAAGACATCTCCAAAATCCCACAGTCCAACCCGCCTCACCATGACCATAATTAGAGTCATTTAGGATGGAAGAGACCTCTGAGATCTTTCACACCCACCAGAACAGAGCTCAAGGGATGACTGCTGTCTCTTGTCCCTACAAACCATTGTGGCCTTCTAGACCATGCAGTGGGGCTGGGAGTGGGGCGATGCTGTCACAGAACCACGCTTGGGATGCAGAGGGCCGGAATATTCAGGGCTCCTTCAGTCCTGACCTTCCCCATGTCACCAGGAGAGGTCAGGGCAGCGCTGGGGATGAGCGCTTGGAGGCTGGTGCGGAACGCAGCTGTGCTTCAATGCTGCTCCCGGGAGAAGCGCTGTGGGTCCGACCCACATCACTGCAGTGTTCTGGTCCCTTTGGGTCCACTCCATTCTGACCCACATCACTGCAGTGTTGTGGTTCTTTGGGTCTGCTCCATTCTGACCCCACATCACTGCAGTGTTGTGGTTCTTTTGGGTCCTCTCCATTCTGACCCACATCACTGCAGTGTTCTGGTCCCTTTGGGGCAGCTCCATTCTGACCCACATCACTGCAGTGTTGTGGTCCCTTTGGGGCAGCTCCATTCTGACCCACATCATTGCAGTGTTGTGGTTCTTTTGGGTCTGCTCCATTCTGACCCACATCACTGCAGTGTTCTGGTCCCTTTGGGTCCGCTCCATTCTGACCCACATCACTGCAGTGTTCTGGTCCCTTTGGGTCCGCTCCATTCTGACCGACATCACTGCAGTGTTGTGGTCCCTTTGGGTCTGCTCCATTCTGACCCATATCACTGTGGTGTTCTGGTCCCTTTGGGTCCGCTCCATTCTGACCCACATCGCTGCAGTGTCGTGGTCCCTTTGGGTCCTCTCCATTCTTACCCACATCACTGCAGTGTTGTGGTCCCTTTGGGTCCTCTCCATTCTTACCCACATCACTGCAGTGTTGTGGTCCCTTTGGGGCAGCTCCATTCTGACCCACATCGCTGCAGTGTTGTGGTCCCTTTGGGTCCTCTCCATTCTTACCCACATCACTGCAGTGTTCTGGTCCCTTTGGGTCTGCTCCATTCTGACCCACATCGCTGCAGTGTTGTGGTCCCTTTGGTCCTCTCCATTCTTACCCACATCACTGCAGTGTTGTGTCCCTTTGGGGCAGCTCCATTCTGACCCACATCACTGCAGTGTTGTGGTTCTTTTGGGTCCGCTCCATTCTGACCCACATCACTGCAGTGTTGTGGTCCCTTTGGGTCTGCTCCATTCTGACCGACATCACTGCAGTGTTCTGGTCCCTTTGGGTCCGCTCCATTCTTACCCACATCACTGCAGTGTTGTGGTCCTTTGGGGCAGCTCCATTCTGACCCACATCACTGCAGTGTTCTGGTCCCTTTGGGTCCGCTCCATTCTGACCGACATCACTGCAGTGTTGTGGTCCCTTTGGGTCTGCTCCATTCTGACCCATATCACTGTGGTGTTCTGGTCCCTTTGGGTCTGCTCCATTCTGACCCACATCACTGCAGTGTTTGAACCCGCATCGCTGCGGTGTTTTGGTGTTTGATCTGACCCAAATGCTGCTCTGCCTGCAGGGTTCGCCCGGGACCACCGGGATGAGATGGTGGAGGGGCTGAAGGCGCTGAAGAGGGGTCTGGAGGAGCCCGACTTCACCGTCCTCTTCCGTACCTGCACCAACATTGCCATGGTAAGGTGGGCAGAGCGGGGCTGCTGCAAGCATCCTGCCCCATAGCGATGCTGCCAGTCCCCCAAAGTCTGCACAAAGAAAGATCCTAAGCTATGGGATGGTTGGGTTGGGTTGGGTTGGAAGGGTCCTTAAACATCAGAGAGCCATAGAAAGGGTTGGGTTGGAAGGGTCTTTAAAGGTCAAACAAGCATAAAATGGGTTGGGAGAGTTCTTGAAGGTCATAGAGCCAGGAAATGGTAGAGTAGGTTGGGTAGGAAGAGACCTTAAAGGTCATACAGCCGTGGAATGGTTGAGTTGGAAGAGTCCTTAAAGATCATAGAGCCACGGGATGGGTTGAGTTGACTTGGAAAGGTCCTGAAAAGTTATAGAACCATGGAATGATTGGGTCAGATGGATCCTTAAAGATCACAAAGCCATGGGATAGGTTCAGTTGAGTTGGAAAGGTCCTTAAAGATCAGAGCCATGGAATGGTTGGGTTGGATGAGTCCTTAAAGATCACAAAGCCATGGGAGGAGTTGGGTTGAGTTGGGAAGGTCCTTAAAGATCAAAGAGCCATGGAGTGGTTGGGTTGGATGAATCCATAAAGATCACAAAGCCATGGGATGAGTTGGGTTGAGTTGGGAAGGTCCTTAAAGATCAGAGCCATGGAATGGGTTGAGTTGTCTTGTTAAAGTCCTGAAAGATTACGAAGCCGTAAAGTCACCCAGCCCCACTGCTGGCTCCGTTTGTTTGGGATGAACCACTCCAGCCCTCATTAAGGCACTCACTCTCCCCCCCCAAGGTGATTGGGAAGCGTGTCCCCCCAGACCAGCTGATGAGCCTCCTGCTCGCCATGTTTGAGGGGCTGGCGGACCCCGACAAGAATTGCTCCCGTGCGGCCACCGTCATGATCAACGCTCTGCTCAAGGAGCGGGGGGCGGTCCTGCAGGACAAGGTGAGCTCCTCCAGGGCAGCCCCAACCCCCTCTGCCTCCCACTCATGTTGTGCACGTTGCCCAGTGAGAACCAGGTCCTGGCAGCTGGGTTGTGGGGCGATAGGCTTTGGCAGTACAGTTGGTATTTGTTGAGTGGTTTGGTTCAGAGTGGTCCTGAAAGGTCATGGAGCTGTAGAATGGGTTGGGTTGGAAGGGTCCTGAAACGTTACAGAGCCATGGGATGGTTGGGTTGGAAGGGTCCTTGAAGGTCATAGAGCTGTGGGATGGTTGGGTTGGAAAGGTCCTTGAAGATCATAGAGCCATGGGATGGTTGGGTTGGAAGGGTCCTTGAAGGTCATAGAGCTGTGGGATGGTTGGGTTGGAAAGATCCTTGAAGATCATAGAGCCATGGGATGGTTGGGTTGGAAGGGTCCTTAAAGGTCATAGAGCTGTGGGATGGTTGGGTTGGAAGGGTCCTTGAAGATCATAGTGCCATGGGATGGTTGGGTTGGAAGAAACCCCCCCACCTATGGCCTCGGGTATCTCCAGACATGGGACACCCATGGCTCTGGGCAGCAGTGCTGGTGCCTTGCTGTCTCTGGATGAAGGATTTACCACATCCGACCCCAAATGTTCTCTCTTCTGGGTTCAAGCTGGTCCTCGCTCTTCCAACACTTTCTGCCCTTGTGTGGTCATTCTCAAGTTTATCAGCTGCCTTCAAGCACTGGAAAGATGTGACCATTCCCATTGTACCCATGGCTGTGCATTGCCCGCCCCACGCTCCCTGGAGCTGTCACTCCTCACATCACCATCCCTGTTTTTGTCACCATCCCCATCCCACTCCTATCTGACTGCCATCCCATCTCTACCCCACCTCCTCTTCCAGCCCCACCCCATCCCCAACCCCACTCTATCCCAATCCCATCCCAATCCCATCCCCATCCCCATCCCCAACCCCATTCTATCCCCACCCCATCCCAATCCCATCCCCATTCCCTTCCCAACCCCATTCTATCCCCCACCCCATCCCAATCCCATCCCCATCCCCATCCCCAACCCCATTCTATCCCCACCCAATCCCATCCCCATCCCCAACCCCAACCCCATTCTATCCCCCACCCCATCCCAATCCCATCCCCATCCCCAACCCCATTCTATCCCCACCCCATCCCAATCCCATCCCCATCCCCAACCCCATTCTATCCCCACCCCATCCCAATCCCATCCCCATCCCCAACCCCATTCTATCCCCCACCCCATCCCAATCCCATCCCCATCCCCAACCCCATTCTATCCCCACCCCATCCCAATCCCATCCCCATCCCCAACCCCACTCTTATCCCCACCCCATCCCAATCCCATCCCCATCCCCATCCCCATCCCCAACCCCATTCTATCCCCCACCCCATCCCAATCCCATCCCCATCCCCAACCCCAACCCCATTCTATCCCCCATCCCATCCCCACCCCATCCCAATCCCATCCCCATCCCCATCCTCATCCCCAACCTCATTCTATCCCCACCCCATCCCAATCCCATCCCCATCCGCAACCCCAACCCCATTCTATCCCCACCCCATCCCAATCCCATCCCCATCCCCAACCCCACTCTTATCCCCACCCCATCCCAATCCCCATCCCCATCCCCATCCCCATCCCCATCCCCAACCCCATTCTATCCCCACCCCATCCCAATCCCATCCCCATCCCCAACCCCATTCTATCCCCACCCCATCCCAATCCCATCCCCATCCCCAACCCCATTCTATCCCCCACCCCATCCCAATCCCATCCCCATCCCCAACCCCATTCTATCCCCACCCCATCCCAATCCCATCCCCATCCCCAACCCCACTCTTATCCCCACCCCATCCCAATCCCATCCCCATCCCCATCCCCATCCCCAACCCCATTCTATCCCCCACCCCATCCCAATCCCATCCCCATCCCCAACCCCAACCCCATTCTATCCCCCATCCCATCCCCACCCCATCCCAATCCCATCCCCATCCCCATCCTCATCCCCAACCTCATTCTATCCCCACCCCATCCCAATCCCATCCCCATCCGCAACCCCAACCCCATTCTATCCCCACCCCATCCCAATCCCATCCCCATCCCCAACCCCACTCTATCCCCACCCCATCCCAATCCCATCCCCATCCCCATCCCCATCCCCATCCCCAACCCCATTCTATTCCCACCCCATCCCAATCCCATCCCCATCCCCATCCCCAACCCCATTCTATCCCCCACCCCATCCCAATCCCATCCCCATCCCCAACCCCATTCTATCCCCACCCCATCCCAATCCCATCCCCATCCCCAACCCCATTCTATCCCCACCCCATCCCAATCCCATCCCCGTCCCGTTCCGTGCCCCACTCCGAAGAGGACTTTTTTTCTGGTCTAATCCACCGCCTTAGGACTAAGCTCCCCCTTTTCTCCTACACTAATTGGAAACACCGGCTCTCCCCGCACCGCTCAGGCTGTGCACGGCAGCTCCTGCTAACGTCCCACTCCCCCCCTTGACCCCTCCCCATCGCTCCCTTTTTGTCCGGACCCCGTCCGGCCCAGATCCTGAAACCCGACCTGATGCTAAATCCCAGCAGCTCCGTGCTAAGCTCAGGGATTTGCCTCCAGGTCTGGGCTGTGCATGAGCTTCCTGCACACCTTGTGATGCAGCCAGCGAGGCCAGGGGGGTCATCCCCTGTGCCACTCTGCTTCCTGGAGTTGTAGAACTGAAAAATGATTGGGTTGGAAGGGTCCTGAAAGGTTATAGAGCCATGGGATGGGTTAGAAGGGTCCCTGAAGATCCTAGGACCGTAGTGTGGTTGGATTGGAAGGGTCCTTAAAGATCATAGATCCATGGGATGGATTAGGTTAGAAGAGTTCTTTAAGATCATAGAGCCATGGGAGCCATGGACTGTAAGGACCCCTCCAACCCAAACATTCTATGAATCTATGATCTGTAAGGACCCTTCCAACCCAACCATTCTGTGACTCTATGATCTGTAAGGACCCTTCCAACCCAACCATCCCATGGCTCCATGATCCTCAAGGACCCATCCAACCCTACCCTCACCCCAAGTTGTAAGGTTGTTTAAAGATCATAGAGCCATGGGTGGTTAAATTGAAGGGGATCTCAGCAGTCATCCAGTTCCAACCGCGGCACTGCTGAGCCCCACATGCTGGCAGGGTGCTGGCAGCTCTGCACCATGCGACATCCTTCGGTATCACCGGGTCGAGGGGACACCACGGCACGCTTCCCCCAAGCTCTCGCCACGTCCCTTCCCCCATTTGACTTCCACCCCGTTGCCCCACAGGTTCCCGACATCATGAGCATCATCCACAGCAAACTGCAGGAGGTGGACGAGGAACACGTGCGCAAGGCAGCCCAGCAGACAGTGTACATCCTGGCGGCCCAGCACACCGGCGTGGTGGTGTCCAGCCTGCTGGACAGCGCGCTGCCCTTCGACAGGTACCTGCATCCACAGCAGCTTTGGATTCAACTGCAGTTGGAAGCTTTTCGGCTCCTTCCCCCTGCTGGAATTTCTGTTGGGAGCTCATGGATCAGTGTGTTCACTCGCTGCTGAGGGTTTGCAGGGCATAGGGGTGTAAGCAAAGCTGAGTTTGGTCGGGGTGGCTGGGGCTGTGGCTTGGGGCTGCTCAGCAAAGCCAGAACTCTGGGGTGTCAGGACTGGCCCTGGGCTGAGTCCTGCGTGTAGAACCGTGGAATGAGATGGGTTGGGTTGGAAGGGTCCTTACCGATCCTAGAACCGTTGGATGGTTGGATTGGAAGCATTCTGAAAGATCTTAGAGCCGTGGGGCAGTTGGGTTGGATTGGGTTGGGTTGGAAGGGTCCTTGCAGATCATAGAGCCATGGAATGCTTGAGTTTTAAGGGTCCATTAAGATCATATAACAGTGGTATGGTTGGGATGGATTGGAACAATCTTTGAAGGTCATAGAGGAAAGAAAGGTCAGGTTCAAAAGGTCCTAATAGACCATAAAACCATGGAATGGCTTGAGTTCGGTAGGGTTGTACTGGATTAGAAGGGTCCTTCAAGACCATAGAAAACAAAATGGTTTGGTTGAAAGGGTCTTAACAGACCATAAAATCATGGAATGAGTTTGGTTTGGTTGGATTGGGTTGGAGGAGTCCTTAAAGATAGTAGAGCAATAGGATGGTTGGATTGTGAGGGTCCTTACAGATAATAGAGAACAGAATAGTTGGATTGGTAGAGTCTTGTAGACCATACTACCATGGAATGGGTTGGGTAGGGCTGGATGGGTTCTTGAGGATCATGGAGCCATGGGATGGTTGGGTTGAAGGGTCCTTACAGATCATAGTCACAGAATGGTTGGGTTGGAAGGTCCTTATAGATCATAGAGTCACAGAATGGTTGGGTTGGAAGGTCCTTACAGATCATAGAGTCACAGGATGGTTGAGTTGGAAGAGTCCTTACAGATCATAGAGTCACAGAATGGTTGGGTTGGAAGGTCCTTACCCAACACCTCTCTCCCCGCTGCTCCCCTCAGCCACACGTGTTCCATGTGGAGCGCCCTGGCCGCAGAGCCCAGCCTCACGGCGCAGATCCTGGAGCAGCTGCTGGAGAAGGTGACGCGGGACGTGCCCTACAAGGAGAGCAGAGCCTTCCTGCTGGGCGGCAGCTCGGAGCGCGTGGCCACGCCGCTGCCCATGGCCGTGAGTGTCCGTCGTTTCCGTGCTCGGGGCCGTGCCAGGCGCGGGTCTGGAGGAAGGCAGGGCGGCGTGACGCCTCTCCGCGCTAATCCGCCGCTCGTAAAACCTTCTCAGGTGTCCGTCCTCGGCGGGGGAGAGAGCGCTTTGCGTTTTTATCCCCTCCGAAAAGAAAATAAACCCTGCTTGGCAGCTCTCTGAGCAGGAAAACAGCTGTGAAAATTTCCTCCTGCGAAGGACCCGACGCAGGTGGTGCAGCCCCGGCCGCCCCGCGCCGACCCTGCTTTGCTCTCACCTCCCCCTGGTGCGGAGCAATGCGGTGTGAACTGGACTGAGAGGAGCTGGGTGCTGCCCTACAACCGGGGCTGGGGGCTCTGCTCTGTGTCCCCAAAGCCCAGCTCGATATTCCCCTGTGGGTTTGCAGAGCTCTCCCAGCATCGGGGCCGTGTTTGGGATGTGCTTAGCGAGCACGGAGCCATGACCTCCACTATTTACCAACAGACAGCAGCGTGGTGCGGGGCTGGAGAAGGGGGGGGAGGAATATCCCTCCTAATCCTCCTCCCCCAGCTCTCTCTCTCTCTCCCTCTCCCCCCCCCCAAGGCCACATGTGCTCTGCATGAGATCATGTCTGCGCCGGAGTCTGGGCCGGCGGTGCTGGGGCTCTACGCGCCGCTCTTCGTGACCCTCCTGCTGCGCGTCAGCTGCACCGTGGGTGTTCAGCTACCGAAGAGCCTGCAGGGCAGGGAGAGGAGGAGCAGCAGCCACACGGCCGCATCCCGGAGCCTCCAGCCCTGCAGGTACGCCGGGCGGATCAGTATTGCCATGTGAAGCCGGCGTGGCACACAGCAGGTTGGGTTGACCTGGCCTTGCGCTGTGCGCTGGGCTCTGCTGGATTTGGCTTTGTATGCGTGCCTGGTTTTCTCCCAGTTCTCCCAGTTCTCTGCACTGGGACGTCCCTGTGATGAAGGGTCGTGTCTCTGAATTGGAAGGATATGGGTTGAGTTCAGGTTGGATGTTAAGAAACATTTCTTCACCCCAAGAGCAGTCAGACATTGGTATGGGCTGCCCAGCAGGTGATGGGGTCACCATCCTAGGGGTCTTTAGAACAAGGGAGATGTGGCACTTGGGGACATGATTGGTTGGGGTTGGGTTGGGGATCTCGGAGGTCTTCTCCAACCCCAATAAGTCCGCAATTATGTGATCCCAGGAGCCCGGCCCACCTCCTCCTGCTCTCCCACCCCACCCCTGGGAGATGAGCAGAGCAATCCTTACAGCACACTGGGATCCCGCAGAAGGTTGAGGGCCACCCTATGGCTGATGGTGGTGGTCCATGGTTGGTGGTGATGGTCTGTGGTTGGTGATAGAGGTCCATGGCTGATGGTTGTGGTCCATGGTTGTTGGTGGTGGTTCATGGCTGATGCTGCTGAGGATCTGTGGTTGGTGATGGTGGTCCATGGTTGATGGTGGTGGCTGATGGTGGTGGTCCGTGGTTGGTAGTGATGGGTCATGACTGATGGTGGTCATCCGTGGCTGGTGGTGACCATCTGTGGTTGTTGTTGGTGGTCCATGGTTGTTGTTGTTGATCTGTGGCTGATGGTGGCGGTCCATGATTGATGGTGGTGGTGGTCTGTGCTTAGTGATCCATATGGATCCCAAAGTGGCCAGTGATTGTTGGTGGTCTGTGGCTGATGGTGGTGGTCCGTGGTTGCTGGTGGTGGTCCATGGCTGATGGCGGTGGTCTGTGGCTATTTGTTGTGGTCTGTGGCTATTTGTTGTGGTCTGTGGATGGTGGTAGTGGTCTGTGGTGGACGGTGATGGTCTGTGGCTTACGGTTGTTGGTGGTGATGTGTGGTTGATGGCGGTCCTTGGCATTCCCTGTGCTTGGAGAGCATCAAGGCAGTGACACTGTGTTCAAACCCTTCTGGAAATGCCCGGGGCCGGGTGGCTGGTGGGTGCGTGGCCACGTTGGGTGTGGGCCGGTGGTTGGGGCCGCGTGGCCATGAAGTCACCGCTGATGGATGGAGGGGAAGAGGCTCCGTCTGACGCTCCGAGATGTGAAATTCCAGCCCGGTCCCGGGAGGTGGTTACAATATCAAAGCCGCTTCCTGGCCGCGCTCTGAATGCTGAATCTCCCCGATCCTTAAATGCCAAAGAGCGACGGTAAAGGTGAACACGATAGCTTGGCAGGAAGGGGAGCTTGGAAGACACAGCCTTTGTCGGAGAGGAAGGAAGCGTCTGTAGGAAAAGCAAACCCCGTGAAGCGTCCGTCCCGCAGGAGCAGCCTCGTGCTGCGTCTGCTGCGAGGCCGAGCCCGGAGCGCGGGGAGGATCGGATCTCTGCAAGCGTCTGCCAGGGACCTTCGTGCTGCTGTTTTCGTGTGCTGCAAGGAAATCGATCCTGCTGCAGCTTTCCTGGCCTGACTGCGGCTCCACCTGCACCGTGCGGGGTTCTGGGGCTCATGCAGGGTTCTCGTTGTGTGGAAATGGGAACACTCCCCGTGATGCGCTGCTGCTGCTGCTGCTGCTGCTGCTCTTCCCCCATCCCACAGCTGCAGTGGGATCCAGGTTTGGGTCTGGGCAATGAAGCAACCCCATAGTGGGGGGCTGGAGCCCAGGAGTGGACGGGGAATGGATCCAGGGGCTGCTGCTGTTGTCAGCACCAGCCATGGTTCGTTTGTGGTGGTCCGTGGCTGGCAATGGTCATTGGCTCCAGACATGGTTGGCGGTGGTCTTTGAGTGATGGTGGTGGTCCATGGCCTGTGATGGTCCTTGGCACCATTTGTGGCTGATGGTGGGTGGTCCATGGCTTGTGGTGGTCCTCAGTACAAGCTGTGGTTGGTGGTGGTGGTCCATGGCTGATTATTGGCACCTGCCATGATTGGTGATGGTGATCCATGGTTCATGGTGGTCCTCGGTATCAGCTGTGGTTGGTGGCAGCGGTCCCTGGCACCAGTCATGGCTGGAGATGGTGGTCCATGGCTGATGGTGATGGTCCATGGTTGGTGCCAGCAGTCCTTGGCAGTGGCTTTGATTGCTAGTGGTGGCCCATGGTTAGCGCTGGTCCTTGGCAGCAGCTGTGGTTGATGGTGGTGGTCTGTGGTTGATGGTGGTGGTCAGTGGTTGATGGTGGTCCTTGGCACTTGGTCAGTTGGTGATCCATGATTGGAGATGGTCCTTGGCTGATGGCAGTGGTGGTCCATGGTTGGTGGTGGTCCATGGTTGGAGGTGGTCCTTGGCTGATGGCAGTGGTGGCCCATGGTTGGTGGTGGTCCTTGGCTGATGGCAGTGGTGGCCCATGGTTGGTGGTGGTCCTTGGCTGATGTCAATGGTGGTCCATGGTTGGTGGTGGCCCATGGTTGGTGGTGGTCCTTGGCTGATGGCAATGGTGGTCCATGGTTGGTGATAGTCCATGGTTGGTGGTAGTCCTTGGCTGATGGCAATGGTGGCCCATGGTTGGTGGTGGTCCATGGTTGGTGGTGGTCCTTGGCTGATGGCAATGGTGGCCCATGGTTGGTGGTGGTCCATGGTTGGAGGTGCTCCTTGGCTGATGGCAGTGGTGGTCCATGGTTGGTGGTGGTCCATGGTTGGTGGTGGTCCTTGGCTGATGGCAGTGGTGGTCCATGGTTGGTGGTGGCCCATGGTTGGTGGTGGTCCTTGGCTGATGGCAGTGGTGGTCCATGGTTGGTGGTGGTCCTTGGCTGATGGCAGTGGTGGTCCATGGTTGGTGGTGGCCCATGGTTGGTGGTGGTCCTTGGCTGATGGCAGTGGTGGCCCATGGTTGGTGGTGGTCCATGGTTGGTGGTGGTCCTTGGCTGATGGCAGTGGTGGCCCATGGTTGGTGATGGTCCATGGTTGGTGGTGGTCCTTGGCTGATGTCAATGGTGGTCCATGGTTGGTGGTGGCCCATGGTTGGTGGTGGTCCTTGGCTGATGGCAATGGTGGTCCATGGTTGGTGGTGGTCCTTGGCTGATGGCAGTGGTGGTCCATGGTTGGAGGTGGTCCTTGGCTGATGGCAGTGGTGGCCCATGGTTGGTGGTGGTCCATGGTTGGAGGTGGTCCTTGGCTGATGGCAGTGGTGGCCCATGGTTGGTGGTGGTCCATGGTTGGAGATGGTCCTTGGCTGATGGCATTGGTGGCCCATGGTTGGTGGTGGTCCATGGTTGGAGATGGTCCTTGGCTGATGGCAGTGGTGGCCCATGGTTGGTGGTGGTCCATGGTTGGAGATGGTCCTTGGCTGATGGCAGTGGTGGCCCATGGTTGGTGGTGGTCCTTGGCTGATGGCAGTGGTGGTCCATGGTTGGTGGTGGCCCATGGTTGGTGGTGGTCTTTGGCACAGCCGTAGTTGGTGGTGGTGATTTGGCATCACCCGTGTTGAGACGCCATCCCGAGCCGTGTGTTCTCCATCTGCACTCACACTGACAGCCAGAATTGCTCCGTCACTAATACTTGTTTTGCTGCGACAGGATAACGTATGGTTCCCATATGTTGCTCCACGCTCGCAGCAAAATAATCCCCCCCTATAAAATACTAATGCAACAACACCCCACCTTGCAGCAGCTCTGGGCTGCTCTCCTTTTCAGCCTGCTCTCTGGGGTTGTGGTGATGGCAGCGTCACAGCGCATGGAGCTGCTCCTGCACTGATGGGGGTCAGCCAATGCTATGGGGCAGAATATGGCCCTGCTGTGGGGCTGTGCTCTGCAGCAATGGGCTGGGAGGAACAGTGTGATGGTGTGATGTGGTGGTACAATGTGATGATGCAGTGTAATGGTAGTGTGATGATGTGTGATGGTACAACATGATGATGCAGTGTGATGGTACAGTGTGCCAATACGATGTGATGGTACAACGTGATAGTACAGTGTGATGGTACAGTGTGCCAATACGATGTGATGGTACACAGTGTGACGTTGCAATGCTTCTCCCCAGCTGTGCGGTGCAGACGCTGCGGGCCATGCTGGCACGGGGTGGCAGCGAGGCGGTGGCCGTGGCTGTGGGCAGTGCTGGTGGATGGGAGATGATGGAGAACCCCGAGCGGCACCACGAGGGCATCGCTGTGTTGGCTGGGTGAGGGCAGGGGGTGGGGGGGACACAAGGATGGGGTATTGGGGGCAGGGGCATTGAGGATAAGAGGCACTGAGGGCAGGGGTCTTAGGGACTGGGGGCATTTGGGGCAGGGGAGTTGAGGTCTGGGGTCGCTGGGGACAGGAGGCACTGGGGGGGACTGCAGGCATCAGGGACAGGGGCATTGAGGACGGGATGCTTTGGGGATGGGGTCATTGGGAACAGCAGCGTTGGGAACTGGGGGCATTGGGGGACAGAGGGCACTGAAGACTGGGACATTGATGGACTGGGGGCACTGGGGGCACAGGGGATGGGGCATTGGAGATGGAGTCATTGGGGACATTGGGGACAGGGAGCACTGGGGGACTGAAGGCATTGGGAGCTGGGGGCACTGGGGACTGGAGTCAGTGGGGCTTTGGAGGCAGTGGGGACTATAGGCATTGGGGACTAGAGGCTGTGCAGATGACAGTCCCTTCTCCCTGCAGCTCCATGGCACGGCACGCTGGCCCCCGCCTGCCCCTCATTGTCAAGAGCCTCGTCCCCACACTGAGCAGTGCATTTGACAGTCAGCGCGTCACTGCCACCGCCTTCCTGGCTGAGGTGAGTGGGGCAGAACCTCACGGAGTCCCCAAATCCCAGATCCATATGGGCTGGAAGGGACCTCCAGAGCTTCCCCAGCCCAACCTGGTTCCCTGCTCCCACCCCCACCCCCCATATCCATCAGCGCTGCCCAGACCCCTCTCAGCCTTCTCTCCCTGAGCTGCACAGCCCCGGGGCTCTCAGCCTGTCCCCACCAGGAGGGGCTCCAGGCCCCCCCCATCCCCACACCCTCCGCTGGGCTCTCCCAGCAGTTCCCAGTCTGCCCTGAACTGGGAGCCCAGCACTGGACGCGGTGCTCCAGCAGTGCCCCCCAGGGCAGAGCAGAGGGCAGCACCTCCTGCCCTGCTGGCTGCGCTCTGGGCGATGCACCACAGGGTCCCCTTGGCCCTCTTGGCTACTAGGGCTCACTGCTGGCTCATGGTCAACCATTGGTCAACTATTGGTCAATCACTGGTCATCCACTGGCCAATTGTTGGTCATCTGTTGGTCAACAGTTGGTCGACCATTGGCCTTCTTGGCCACAAGGACACTTTGCTGGCTCGAGGTCAACTGTTGAGTCAACCATTGGTCCTTTTACCCACAAGGACACACTACTGGCTCATGGTCATCTGTTGGTCAGCAGCAGGTTAATTGTTGTTGAACCACTGGCTCTCTTGTCCATGAGGGCTCGCTGCTGTCTCTTGGTCTATTGTTGATCAATCACTGATCAACCATCAGCCCTCTTGGCCACCAGGGTGCACTGCCGGCTCATGGTCAACCATCGGTCAACTGTTGATCAACCATTGGTTGACCTTTGGTCAATCATTGATCAGCCATCGGCCCTCTTGGCCATCAGGGCACACTGCAGGCTCGTGGTCAACCGTTGGCTCAACCGTTGGTTCAACCATTGGCCACCGAGACCCCCAGCTCCTTCTCCACAGAGCTCCCTTCCAGCCGCTCAGCCCTGACCCTCCGTGCTGCACACATAAGATAGGGACAGCATCATTACTAAGCACAGCGGGGCCATATTTTCATCCCTTTGTGCCGTCCCTACCCCGCAGCGAGGGACCGGCAGAGGAAGCATGCAGACTCCGGCCCTGAACGTGCGGCTGCCATGCAGCAGCAGCGCCGAGCTCCCTCCTTACGTCCCACCCCAGGAATGAGGTGACTCAAGGCCTCTCCTCTCCTTGCCAGAACCCGTAACCGTATCTCCATACCACCACGGAGCCCGGGGCCGCTCGAGGAGGTTCTGTTACATAAAGGAACGCCTTATGCCAACAAGGCAGAGCTATATCCTCGCTTATAAACCACCTTTTAAATTCTCAGCTGCTTTAGGCAGCCCGGGACGAGGGCCCTGTTTTTATTTTCTGTTTGGCCGTGGCAGCCGCCGGCTCTTGGCTCCCGGCCCGGAATCTGCTTTCGTTTTGGAGCGCGGTTGGCTCTCGGCGTCCTTATTTTTTTTGGGGGGGGTTTAAAATAGCAGCTTTGCTTCACCGTGGGGCGGGAGGGGAAGGAAGCAAATGCCTGTGTCTCCCTCTCTCCAAACTGATGAGGTGAGAGCTCGGTCCCTCCGCTCGCGGCAGTGCCGGTGACGGAGATGACAGAGTGGGAGCCGGGAGGGGACGGCTGCTGGGCTGCGGGGGCAATGGGCCCTCCTGGCGCTGCTGTTGGTGCCGAGTCTGTGCCGTGCGGTGCCATCGGGCACCAGGTTTTGTGCCATGGGGTCCCTGTGCCAGGTGCCAGGTCTGTGCCATGTGCAGTGCCATGGGATCTCAGTGCCATGGGGTGCCACGCGGTGCCAGATCTGTGCCATGGGGTGCCAGGTTTTGTGCCACGGGATCCCGGTGCCAGGACTGTGCCATGGGGCACCATGGATTCCCAGTTCTCTGCCATGGAGTGTCATGGGGTGCCGTGGGGTGCCAGGTTTAATGCCATGGGGTTCCTGTGCCAGGTGCCAGGACTGTGCCATGGCGTCCCTGCACTTGGTGCCACATTTGTGCCATGGGGTCCCATTTGTGCCGGGTGCCACATCTTTGCCATGAGGTGCCATGGGGTCCCTTCTCCCAGTGCCAGGTTTGGTGCCATGGTGTCCCTGCTTTGGGTGCCAGCTCTGTGCCATGGGGTCCCTGCTTTGGGTGCCAGCTCTGTGCCACGGGATGCCACGGGATGCCAGATTTTACTCACGGCCAGCTGCAGCAGCCCTGGCTTTGCCCTGCATCTGGCAGCCCCGCACAGCTCGTTAACCTGTGCCATTAACAGCTCCTCCGGTTCTGTTTGCAATGAGCCGGGTCCCCAGGGGTGGGGGTCAGTGGGAGAGCAGCCCCAGCAGCCCCCGTCTCGGCTCACGGCCAGCGGCTCACAGCGCTGTGGGGCTCCGCACTGCTTGCCAGGAGCTCGGTGCTCCTGCTGCTGGGATGTTCCTGCAACCGTGGGGCCGTGCTCCTGCTGCTGGCAATGCTGCTGGGGTCACGGGGCTGTGCTCCTGCTGCTCTCTGCTCCTGGGTAATACTCCTGGTACGTGGAGCTGTGCTCCTGCTGCTGGGGCTGCTCCTGAGGCTGTGCTCCTGCTGCTGGGATGCTCTTGGAGTCGTGGGGCCTTGCTCCTGCTGCTTTGCAGTTGGGGTTGCTCCTGGAGTCATGCTCCTGACTCGGAGTGTTCCTGAAGCTGTGCTCCTGCTGCTGGGGATGCTCCTGCTGCTGCATTGCTGGGGATGCTCCTGGAGCTGGGCTCCTGCTGCTGGGGATGCTCCTGGAGCTGTGGAGTTGTGCTCCTGCTGTTCTGCTCTTGGGAGTGCTTCTGGGTACAAAGGAGCTGTGCTCCAGCTGCTGGGATGCTCCTGAGGCTTAGGTCCTGCTGCTGGGATGCTCTTGGAGTCGTGGGGCCATGCTCCTGCTGCTCCGCAGCTGGGGATGCTCCTAGACATGTGCTTCTGCTGCTCTGACAACGGGAATGTTCCCAGAGCTGTGCTCCCGCTGCTGGGGAGCTGCCAGAGCCACAGGGCTGTGCCCCTGGGGATGCTGCTGGAGCTGTGGGGCTGTGCTGCTGCTCTGCAGCTGGGGCCATGCTTTTCCCCTTGGCTCCCAGCCTCTTCCCTGCTGCCCTCGGCCCACCCAGAGGTGGTCTCAGCTTGGTGGCTCCTGGTGATGTGGTTGGGTCCCTCCTCTGTGGATCCTGGTGATGTGGTTGGGTCCCTCTCGGTGGATCCTGGTGATGTGGTTGGGTCCCTCCTCAGTGGATCCTGGTGATGTGGTTGGGTCCCTCCTCTGTGGATCCTGGTGATGTGGTTGGGTCCCTCCTCCATGGATCCTGGTGATGTGGTTGGGTCCCTCCTCAGTGGATCCTGGTGATGTGGTTGGGTCCCTCCCAGCTGCCCTTGCCCTCCGTCCCCCAGATCTGATTGCTGTTGAGGAGTTCCCCGTTTGCAGTTCTGAGCTCAGAGCTGAAACCCGGAGGGAATCCAGGGGCAGACATCTCACCCTGGGCAGAAAGCAGTGTCTGCGCCCGACCCACCGCCACGGCTGCCCATGGGGTGGGGGGCTGCCGTCCCATTGCTCTGTTCTCCCTCAGCTGCTGAGCAGTAACGTGGTGAACGACCTGATCCTGCTGGAGAGCGTGATGGACAGCATGACGGGGCGGCAGAAGGACCCGTGTCTGCTGGTGCGCGTGCTGGCGCTGCGGGGGCTGGGCAACATCG
Organism: Excalfactoria chinensis; assembly: GCF_039878825.1. Taxonomy (NCBI): domain Eukaryota; kingdom Metazoa; phylum Chordata; class Aves; order Galliformes; family Phasianidae; genus Excalfactoria; species Excalfactoria chinensis. The sequence continues at coordinate 22,813 of NW_027315568.1, forward strand.
CCGTGGGGGCACCCGAAAAGGTGGGAGCGAATGGCACGGAGCTGCTTGGGCCTCTGGGGCTGGGGGGTGATGCTTATGGGGGGCACTGATTGCTCTGGGATTGGGGCTGTTGGCCACCTCCTGGTCCCAGTGATGGTGTGGTGGCGCGGTCTTTGTGTCCCACTGCTGTCACTGGTGGGCATGGTGGGACTGGGGAGAAATTTGTTCTCCAAAGAGTGGTCAGGCACTGGAATGGGCTGCCCAGGGTTGGGGGAAGGGGTTACCATCCCTGGGGGTGGTCAGGAAGCATGGAGATGTGGTGCCTGGGGACATGGTCAGTGGGGATGGGTTGGGGTTGGGTTGGGGATATCAGAGGTCATCTTAAACCCCAATGACTCCATGATGGTTTGATCCTGGGAGCCCAGCCCTCCTCCTCCTGCTCTCCCACCCCCCATGCACAGGGGTTGAGCAGGGTGATCCCTGTGGCATGTTGGGGTCCTATGGCCCCTGTTGCTCCCAGGTGCTCAGCAGCCAAGCTGCCTCCTCTAGGATCTGCACTGGGGCCACAGCTGCCCCATAGTGCTGGAGTTGTGGGCCACAGTGGCTCAGGGCTCCCTGCAGTGACCCCAACGGGGCCGTGGTGAGGTGGGATCAATTTGTGCCAGGGTAGATTCGGGGTCGGGCACTGGGGGAAATCTTCCCATAACTGCGCAGGGAGGTGGTGGAGTCTCATCCAAAGAGGGACTGAATAGATGTGGGGATGTGGGCTGTGGCACCGGGGGACGTGGTCAGTGGAAATGGTGGGGTGGGTTGGGGTTGGACTGGGTGATCCTGGAGGTCTCCTCCAACCTGAATAATTCTGTGGTTCTATTTCGGGTCGTGGCGGGATGAGTTGGGTTTGAACTGAATGATCTTGGAGGTCTCTTCCAACCTGAATGACTCTTACGGTTTTAATTATGATCGTGGTCAGAGTGAGTCAGGGTTGCAGGTCTTGGAGGTCTCTTCCAACCTTTATGGACTATGGGTCTATTTGGGGTCATGGTGGGATGGGTTGGGATTGGACTGGGGATCTCAGAGGTCTTCTCCAACCTAGATGCCTTTATGAGTTTATTTAGGGTCATGGTGGGGTGGGTTTGGGTTGGAGTTGGGGATCTTGGCACTCTCTTCCAACCTTAACAATTGCACGACTCTGCGATTCCCAGCTGCCGTGGGTCTCCTCCTCCTCCTCCTTTACAGTTGGACTGGATGATGTTGGAGGTCTTTTCCAACATGGCTGATGCTGTGATCCTTGCACGTCCCCACACAGTAGGGCTGTGCTTTGTCCTTTTCCCAGCCGTCCCCCAGATTGCGAAGGTGAAGCGGTGGCAGCCTTACTGTGGGTTTATGTCGTCATTTCCTTCTAATTCCAGCTCTCATCACTTCCCTCGCAGGTGCACAAGCATGGGGCCAAGCTGCTGGCGTCCATGGTCAATGGCATGGATGACAGAGATGACCCCAACAACCTGGTGGCCCTGGAGGCCATGACCAGTCTGTCCAAGCTCCTGGAGCACCTGGAGGAGAGGGATGTGCAAGCCATGCTCCTACACATCGCCATCAGGATCCGGCCCTTCTTTGACAGCGTAAGGGAACGGGATGGCAGAGCCCGCACTGGGCACAGAGTCTCAATGGGCTGCAGGGTCTGGGCTGGGCAGTGGGCATAGGTTGATCATTACTGAACTCCCTCAAGTGTTTGGGGGTGAACGCAGCACGGAGACATTGTCCCCCAACATCCCCCATCCGTCCCCCGCCTGCTGTGTGGCTCTGGCCCAGGGATGGGGCTGATATTGGGTTGAAATTTGGGAGTTCACATCCAACAGCAGCCCCTGAGCCCCAGCTGTTCCCTGCCTGCAGGAGCAGCCCGACCTCCGCCGCTCATCCATCGTGCTCTTCGGCAACCTGACCAAATTCAGCGAGGGTGACTGCGAGGCGTTCTTTGAGCAGATCCTCAACGGGCTGGTGACGCTGCTGCTTCACCTCCAGGACCCCAAACCCGAGGTCGTCAGGGTGAGCACATGGCACGGAGGGGCACCCACTCAGGGATGTGGCAATGCGGCGATGCATTGAGCCCCCCGCAGCGTCTTGCAACCTCCCCCTGTGTGTGTGCTGCAGGCCTGCAAGTTCGCTCTGCGCATGTGTGGCCCCAACATGGGCTGCGAGGGGCTGTGTGACATGTTCCTGAACCACCTGCGGGAGGACCGGAGCCTGCACTACGGCGAGTTCATGAACAACGTCTGCAAGCACCTGGTGAGCGCTGCCCAGCTGGACAGCGGGTGGGCAGCAGATAGAAACCAGTGTTGAAATGATTGACCAGTGACTGACCAACTGCTGACCAATGGTTGGCTGATGGTTGAATGGTTGGCAAGTGATTGAGCAGCCATTGACCAACAGTTGACAAATAGTTGACCAGCGGTTGACCAATGGTTGGTTGGTTGGCCAATGGTTGACTAATGGTTGACCCAGCCGTTGAACAGCAGTCAAACAACAGTTGACCACTGGTTGAGCAATGGTTGAATGGTTGACCCAGTGGTTGACTGATGGTTAACCAACAGTTGAACAACAGTTGTAATGGCTGGCTAGTGCTTGAATGGTTGACCAGTGGTTGACCAGAGGTTGACCCAACCGTTGACCAGTGGTTGACCAGCAGTTGACAACTAGTTGAATGATTGACCAGCACTTGACCAACAGTTGACCAGTGGTTGAATGGTTGACCAATAGTTGACAAACAGTTGAACTGGAGATCTAGAAAACAGTTGATGGTTGGACTTGAATTGTTGACCAATGGTTGGCCAACAAGTGACCAGCAAGTGACAACTGACCAGCAGATGACCAACAGTTGAACGGTTAACCAACAGTTGACCAGTTGTTGAATAACTGTTAACCAACAGTTGACTGTGAGCCAGCTTGAGCCCTGGCAGCCAGGAGGGCCAACACATGGCGGGGTTGGACTGGAGGATCTCCAGAGGTCCCTTCCAGCCCTCCCAGCTCTGTGACTCTGCATTGTGTCCTGCAGATGCAGAGCTACCCGGAGATGCTGAACCGTCTGGTACTGACCAACCTCTTCTACTTCAAGAGCACCTGGGTGGACATCAGAGCGGCTGCACCCATGTTCATTGGTAAGGCTGTGCCTGCTCCATGATGTTGTTTCCATGCAACTCTTCACACCCATGGGGTCCTGGGAGGGTGTTGGGTCTCCACTGTATCCCACAGGCTGCACTGATCCTCACCAGCTCATCCTGTCATGATAAAGGCAGCACAGAGTTGGGCTGCGTTCTGCGGAGCTGGCAGCACTGTGCTGGTTCGTGGCAGTGGGTTAATGGAGCTGCAGAGGTGCTGGTGGGGTTCCAACCCAATCCTATGCTCTATAACCTTTAAGGATCCTTCCAACCCAACCTTTCCAGGGCTCTATGATCTTTAAGGATCCTTCAAATCTAACCATCCCATGGCTCTGTGATCTGTAAGGACCCTTCCAACCCAACCATCTCATGGCTTTATGACCTTTAAGGACCTTTCCAACCCAACCATCCCATGGCTCTGTGACCTTTAAGGACCCTTCCAACCCAACCATCCCATGGCTCTGTGACCTTTAAGGATCCTTCCAACCCAACCATTACATGGCTCTATGATCTGTAAGGACCCTTTCATCCCAACCATCCCATGGCTCTATGACCTTTAAGGACCCTTTCATCCCAACCATCCCATGGCTCTGTGACCTTTAAGGACCCTTTCAACCCAACCATCTCATGGCTTTATGACCTTTAAGGACCCTTCCAACCCAACCATCCCATGGCTCTATGACCTTTAAGGACCCTTCCAACCCAACCATCCCATGGCTCTATGACCTTTAAGGACCCTTCCAACCCAACCATGCCATGGCTCTGTGACCTTTAAGGACCCTTCCAACCCAACCGCGTTGGTGCCATCAGTACTTTCATCCACCACCGATGGGGAAGGAGCAGCTTTGCTCTCTGCATTTCTCTCAATGGATTTTCCTGTTCTTTCGGTCCACCTGTCCGCAGTCTGCTGAGGAAAGCTGGTTTTTTAATGGGGAGAGATAATATCTGCCGTGCTTTCCATATGTTGCTTGACAGTTCACCATTGGCAAATGGTTCAGATTGGTTTTCTGCCATCAGATTTGCTGCCACAGGAGGAGCTTTTGTGGCAGGGCCTGCCCGAGCTGTTGGTTGCAGTTGCAGAATGTTTTTGGTCCCTCTTTTTGGTCTTTGTGGAACGTTCCTCGATACGGGTCCGACTCGGCAGCGTGGTTCTGTGATCCAATCAATGGCTTTTCAAATGGCAGCCATTGAGAACTGGCTCCACCTCCATAGGAATGAAGCTTAGTGCCAGATTAGGAGCCTTTTCTTCTTGGAAAGAGTGGCTGTTGGCACAGGGGGGGTGGTGGGATCCCCATCCCCGGGGTCTTCAAAGACAGTGGAGATGTGGCACTTGGGGACATGGTTGGTGGGGGCGGATTGGGGTCGGGTTTGGAGATCTTGGAGGTCTCCTCCAACCTTAATGATTTTCTGTCTCTGTGTATTGAAATGGGTGATGGAGGTGGTGGGGGTGGGTTCAACCCCTCCTGCCGTCCCAACCCACCTCTGACCCCATGGGCTACCATATAAAACAGGAGGCATTACTTTCGGAGCAGCCATCATCCATGCAACCAGCTCACTAAAAGCACTAAAAGCTCTCCAAGTAAAGCTGAGATCTGTGGGGCTGCATCACACCGTGTGCTGTGGGTTGGATGTCCCCGGTGCACGGTGCCGACCCACATCCCCATGGGACCCCTCTGGGATCAGTCAGTGTGACCCACACCGCAGCCCGGTGTCCCTCCATGAGCTCTGGGGGTTCCCATTGGGGTCCCATTGAGTTCTGACCCCGACCTTCCTCCCCAGGGTTCCTCGTGCTGCACGTGGGGGAGGACCACTGCCACCAGGTGGACCTGGAGCAGCTCATCTCAGGTGAGTGCCATGGGGGGGACCCCACGCCGTGCCCACCCTGCGACCCCACAGAGTCCTTCTTCACCATGTGAGGGACGGGTTGGGATTGGGGAACTTGGGAGTCTCTTCCAACGTCAGTGACCCTACAGTGGACATAATAGGGATGAGTTGACCATTGGACTCAGGGATCTTGGAGATCTCCAGTCGTAATGACCCTATGGGTCTATTTAGGGTCATGGTGGGGTGTGTTGGGGTCGGACCAGATGACCTTGGAGGTCTCCTCCAGTCTTAATGACCCTATGGGTCTATTTAGGGTCATGGTGGGGCATGTTGGGGTCAGACTGGATGACCTTGGAGGTCTCCTCCAGTCTTAATGACCCTGTGGGTCTATTTAGGGTCATGGTGGGGCGTGTTGGGGTTGGACTGGATGACCTTGGAGGTCTCCTCCAGTCTTAATGACCCTATGGGTCTATTTAGGGTCATGGTAGGGTGTGTTGGGGTCGGACCGGATGACCTTGGAGGTCTCCTCCAGTCTTAATGACCCTATGGGTCTATTTAGGGTCATGGTGGGGCGTGTTGGGGTCGGACCGGATGACCTTGGAGGTCTCCTCCAGTCTTAATGACCCTATGGGTCTATTTAGGGTCATGGTAGGGTGTGTTGGGGTTGGACTGAATGACTTTGGAAGTGTCTTCCACCCTTAATGACTGCAGTTCTTTATAGGGTTGTGGTGGGGTTTGGGTTGGGGTTGAGGATCCCGGAGGTGTCTTCCAACTTTGATGACTATTTAGTCTATTTAGGGTCTATTTAGGGTCATGGTGGGGTGTGTTGGGGTTGGAGCAGAGGATCCTGGAGGTCTCTACCTACTTTGATGACTATGGGTCTATTTAGGGTCATGGTGCGGTGTGTTGGGGTTGGACCAGATGACAGCCCCCCTGGTTGGTTATAGGGCAGCACTCCTGGTTGGTTATGGGGCAGCACTCCTCGCTATGGGGCAGCCCTCCTGGCAATGGGGCAGCCCTCCTGGTTGGTTATGGGGCAGCACTCCTGGTTATAGGGCAGCACTCCTTGATATGGGGCAGCCCTCCTTGTTGGTTATAGGGCAGCACTCCTTGATATGAGGCAGCACTCCTTGATATGGGGCAGCACTCCTGGTTATAGGGCAGCACTCCTTGGTATGGGGCAGCACTCCTTGATATGGGGCAGCACTCCTGGTTGGTTATGGGGCAGCACTCCTTGATATGGGGCAGCACTCCTGGTTGGTGATGGGGCAGCACTCCTTGATATGGGGCAGCACTCCTCGCTATGGGACAGCACTCCTGGTTATGGGGCAGCACTCCTCGCTATGGGGCAGCACTCCTCAATATGGGGCAGCACTCCTGGTTGCTTATGGGGCAGCACTCCTGGTTATAGGGCAGCACTCCTCAATATGGGGCAGCACTCCTTGATATGGGGCAGCACTCCTGGCGATGGGGTAGCCCTCCTGGTTGGTTATGGGGCAGCACTCCTTGATATAGGGCAGCACTCCTTGATATGGGGCAGCCCTCCTGGTTGGTTATGGGGCAGCACTCCTGGTTATGGGGCAGCACTCCTTGATATGGGGCAGCACTCCTGGTTATAGGGCAGCACTCCTCAATATGGGGCAGCACTCCTTAATATGGGGCAGCACTCCTTGATATGGGGCAGCACTCCTGGTTATAGGGCAGCACTCCTTGATATGGGGCAGCACTCCTGGTTATAGGGCAGCACTCCTCAATATGGGGCAGCACTCCTTAATATGGGGCAGCACTCCTTGATATGGGGCAGCCCTCCTGGTTATAGGGCAGCACTCCTGGTTATAGGGCAGCACTCCTCAATATGGGGCAGCACTCCTGGCGATGGGGTAGCCCTCCTGGTTGGTTATAGGGCAGCACTCCTTGATATAGGGCAGCACTCCTTGATATGGGGCAGCACTCCTGGTTATAGGGCAGCACTCCTGGTTGGATATGGGGCAGCACTCCTGGTTATGGGGCAGCACTCCTTGATATGGGGCAGCACTCCTTGATATGGGGCAGCACTCCTGGCAATGGGGCAGCCCTCCTGGTTGGTTATAGGGCAGCACTCCTGGTTGGTTATGGGGCAGCCCTCCTTGATATGGGGCAGCCCTCCTGGTTGGTTATGGGGCAGCACTCCTGGTTATGGGGCAGCACTCCTTGATATGGGGCAGCCCTCCTGGCAATAGGGCAGCCCTCCTGGTTATAGGGCAGCACTCCTTGATATGGGGCAGCCCTCCTGGTTATAGGGCAGCACTCCTCAATATGGGGCAGCACTCCTGTTATAGGGCAGCCCTCCTCACTATGGGGCAGCCCTCCTCGCTATGGGGCAGCACTCCTTGATATGGGGCAGCACTCCTGGTTATAGGGCAGCACTCCTCGCTATGGGGCAGCCCTCCTCGCTATAGGGCAGCCCTGCTGGCAATGGGGCAGCGCTCAGCTCCCACTGTAGGGCTCCTAAAAAGGCCGAGTTGAAGCCGGTGGCATTTTGGAGCAGAGTGAAGTAATTTTTCCTGGATTTCAGGGATTTTTTCCCTGTCACCGGTGAGCTCATGGCTGTAATGCACGGAAACTTGCCGAGCCTTCCAAAAAGGGCTTAAAAAAACACTAAAAAAGGAAAAACTATCTTTCCGTTGGCTCCCTGAAGCCCCGGGCAGAAGAAAAAGAGAGAGGGGGGGGGGCTGATCTGTTAGCAACAGGGAAAGATAATCCGGGGGTGAGTAATGGGGGGAGACACGGGAGGGGACAAGGGGGGGGGGGGGGCGGCAACCCCGGGGTGGAGGATGAGGAACAAAGGAGGGGGATGGGGAATGGATCAGGGGGAGATGAGGATGGGGGGGGGAGATGAGAATGGGGGGGGAGATTAGGAATGGGGGGGGGGGATGAGGATGGGGAGGGGAGATGATGATGGGGGGGTGGGGAGCTGAGAGGATGAGGGGGAGCTGAGGATGGGGGGGGGCTGAGGATGGGGGGGAGCTGAGGATGAAGGAGGGGGGGCTGAGGATGATTGGGGGGGGAGCTTAGGATGGGGGGGGGAGCTGATATGGGGGGGGAGATGAGGATGAAGGGGGGGGCTGAGGATGGGGGGGGAACTGAGGATGGGGGGGGGCTGAGGATTGGGAGGGGGGAGCTTAGGAAGGGGGGGGGCTGAGAGGATGAGGGGGGGCTGAGGATGGGGGGGGAGCTGATATGGGGGGGGAACTGAGGATGGGGGGGGAGCTGAGGATGAAGGAGGGGGGGCTGAGGATGATTGGGGGGGGAGCTTAGGATGGGGGGGGGGAACTGAGGATGTGGGGGAGCTGATAGGATGGGGGGGGGAGATGAGGATGGGGGGGGAGCTGATATGGGGGGGGAGCTGAGTATGGGGGGGGCTGAGGATGAGGGGGGGGCTGAGGACGGGGGGGGGTAGCTGAGGATGGGGGGGGGGGATGAGGATGGGGGGGGAGCTGATATGGGGGGGAGATGAGGATGAAGGGGGGGGGCTGAGGATGAAGGAGGGGGGGCTGAGGATGGGGGGGTGGGGAGTTGAGAGGATGGGGGGGAGCTGAGGATGGGGGGGGAGATGAGGATGAAGGGGGGGGGCTGATATGGGGGGGGAGCTGAGGATGGGGGGGTGGAGATGAGCATGGAGGGGGGGGGCTGAGGATGGGGGGGGGAGATGATGATGGGGGGGTGGGGAGCTGAAAGGATATGGGGGGGAGCTGAGGTTGGGGGGGGGAGCTGAGGATGATGGGGGTGTGGGGAGCTGAGGATGGGGGGGGAGATGAGCATGGAGGGGGGGGGGAGCTGAGGATGGGGGTGGGAGTTGATATGGGGGGGGAGATGAGGATGAAGGGGGGGGCTGAGGATGGGGGGGGAGCTGAGGATGGGGAGGGGAGATGAGCATGGAGGGGGGGGCTGAGGATGGGGGGGGGAGATGATGATGGGGGGGTGGGGAGCTGAGAGGATATGGGGGGGAGCTGAGGTTGGGGGGGGAGCTGAGGATGATGGGGGGGGCTGAGGATAGGAGGGGGTGAGGATGGGGGGGGAGGGAGAGCAGAGAATGGGGGGGGGGAGCTGAGGATGAAGGGGGGGGCTGAGGATGGGGGGGTGAGCTGATATGGTGGGGGAGCTGAGGATGAAGAGGGGGGGAGCTGAGGATGGAGGGGGAGGTGAGGATGGGGGGGGAGATGAGGATGAAGGAGGGGGGGCTGAGGATGGGGGGGGGGAGATGAGGATGGGGGGAGATGAGGATGGAGGGGGGGAAGCTGAGGATGAGGGGGGGGAGGTGAGGATGGGGGGGATGGAGGATCCAGTGATGGGGGTGTTGGGGGTCATCAAGGGGGATATGGAGTCCCTAAAGGGGATTTAGGAGTCCCCCAAGTGGCTTTGGGGTCCCTGGGGGGATGTGGGGTTCCTCAAAATGGATTTGGGGTTTCTGGGGAGGTTTGGAGTCCTCAAAGTGGTTTTCAGGTTCCTGAGGGGAATTTGGGGTCCTCAAGGGTTCTTCAAATGGATTTGGGGTCCACAAGGAGATTTGAGGTCCCTATGGTGGCTTTGGGGTTCCCAAAAGGAATTTGGGGTTTCCGGGGGACTTGGGGTCCCCAAAGTGGATTTGAGGGTCGCCAAGTGTATTTGGGGTTCCCCAATGTGGATTTGGGGTCCATAAGTGGATATAGGGTTCTCAAAATGGATTTGGGGTCCCCAAAGTGAATTTGGGAGTTCCCACAGGGATTTGGGGGGGGGGGTCTCCAAAAGTTGATTTGGGGTTTCCAAAGGGATTTCGGGGTCCCCAAGAGGATATGAGCACCCAAAGGGGATATGGTGTTTTCAAAGTGAATTTGGGGTCACTGAAGTGGATTTGGGGTCTCCCTAAGGGGATATGGTGTTCCCAAAGTGGGTTTGGGGTCTCCCCAAGGGGATATGGTGTTCCCAAAGTGGATCTGGGGTCCCCAAGGGGATATGGTGTTCCCAAAGAGGATTTGGGGTCTCCCCATGGGTATATAGTGTTCCCAAAGTGGATTTGGGGTCTCCCTTAGGGGATATGGTGTTCCCAAAGTGGGTTTGGGGTCTCCCCAAGGGGATATGGTGTTCCCAAAGTGGATTTGGGGTCTCCCTAAGGAGATATGGTGTTCCCAAAGTGGATTTGGGGTCTCCCTAAGGAGATATGGTGTTCCCAAAGTGGATTTGGGGTCTCCCTAAGGAGATATGGTGTTCCCAAAGTGGATTTGGGGTCTCCCTAAAGGGATATGATGTTCCCAAAGTGGATCTGGGGTCCCCAAGGATATATGGTGTTCCCAAAGTGGATTTGGGGTCCTCAAGGAGATATGGTGTTCCCAAAGTGGATTTGGGGTCTCCCTAAGGAGATATGGTGTTCCCAAAGGGGATTTGGGGTCTCCCTAAGGGGATATGGTGTTCCCAAAGTGGGTTTGGGGTCTCCCCAAGGGGATATGGTGTTCCCAAAGTGGGTTTGGGGTCTCCCTAAGGGGATATGGTGTTCCCAAAGTGGATTTGGGGTCTCCCCATGGGGATATGGTGTTCCCAAAGTGGATTTGGGGTCTCCCTAAAGGGATATGGTGTTCCCAAAGTGGATTTGGGGTCTCCCTAAAGGGATATGGTGTTCCCAAAGTGGATTTGGGGTCTCCCTTAGGGGATATGATGTTCCCAAAGTGGATCTGGGGACCCCAAGGGGATATGGGGACCTGAAAGGCAGCGGTGATTCCCGGGGTGGATTTGGGATCCCATATGGGGATTTGGGGGTCTCTGTGCCCCATCCTGAGGTGTGTGACGGTGGGGACGGGGTCTGGGGGAGGAGCGTGGGCAGCCCCCCACCCTGACTCCCCCCCCCACGCTGTGCTCTGCTCCCCACAGCCCTCAACCTCCTCCTGAAGGACCCGGTCCCCGCCGTCCGCATGAAGGTAGCAGAGACCCTGGGCCGCCTCGTCCGCATCCTCTGACCCCACGCAGCGCTATGGGGCACCCCATGGCCATCACCCCACGGCCATCACCCCATGGCCATCACCCCACGACCATCACCCCACGGCCATCACCCCACGACCATCACCCCACGGCCACCGCTCCGCAGCGCCATCGTCTTCCTCTGCTCCCCCCCACTTTGAGCCACGGGAGCCCCCAGAGTCCGGGATGGGCACAGCAAGTGAATGGACCCCCCTTGTGTGGTTGGGCAGGGGGGTCCCAGGAATGTGAGTGTCCCCAAAGCCTCCTGTACATAAACTTATTTTTCGATAATAAAGCTCTTTGCTCCTGGCTGGGAGCTGCTGTGGGGTGAGCAATGCCACCAAATGGGGGGGAGGAGGGATGTTAATGATGGCAGAGGGCTGGGAAGTGAAGGGGGGGGGTGAGGTCTTGGGTGGGGGTCCCCATCCCTGATTCCTTGTGCTGTGTCCGTGCCACTTCAGTGGGGTCCAGAATGGATGTGGGCGGATGGAGTGGGGCAGCTGTGGGTCAGGCCCTGTGCTGTGGGGTTAGGGGGTAGGAATGACTACGTGGGGACCAGGCTGTCCCCAGCCCCACATCCCCTCTCAACCTGGGGTTGGGGGGAGATGTGCCCTGGTCTTTTGCTGCTGCTTTCTCCCCACCCCCGGCCCCATTGCTCGGCTCTGGCTGCAGCAGGAGCAGAATTTTTGGGGTCCCCACCCGGGGTTCGGGACCGATGTGGGTCCCACAGTGGGGTCCTATGGGGCCGTGTGGTCGGTGGGATGGAATGAGCTCATGGTTTGGCTGTGGGGTCAGAGGGCGGCACATGGGGCTGGGGGGGAGAAACCGGAGGGTTGGGGGGCTGTGGGGTGGGATCTATAGGTGTGCTATGGGGTGGTCACAATGTTACCCCTATGTGTGTCCCTGTATGGGGTACAATGGGTGCAGGTCCTGTGCATTCAGCTCAGAAGCGTCTATGCTGGCTATGGGGGGGCTCTGTGGGGCAGGCAGGCATGGAGAAACCCCACAGACACTCTGGGGAGGGCTGGAGGGCACCGTGCTGGGCAGCACCGTGCAGGAGTTGGGGTGCTGGGGTGCAGCCCAGGCTGAGCTGGAGGTGGAGGACACGGAGATGCGGTTCTGTACCCAAAAATAAGTTTAATGAGAAACGAGAAAGGTTCCGGAGTCCTTGGGTAGGAGCAGAGATGTTCTGGGCCGGTGTTGGGGTGCCGGTGTTGGTTGGGGTGCCGGTGTTGTTGGGATGCCGGTGTTGGTTGGGGTGCCGGTGTTGGTTGGGGTGCCGGTGTTGGGCAGCAACTACGTGTAGAGCCGGACGGTGCCGTCGGCGCCGGAGGAGAAAACCCACGGCTGTGTGGGGTGGAAGACGACGTCGAGGACGCCCAGGTCCATGGTCAGCGCGTGGCCCTTCAGAACCTTCACCGGCACCAGCAGCGGGTTCTGCAGCAGGTCGCTGTGAGGGGGAGATGGGTCAGTGTGGGGTTCTGGATCCATCCATGGGGTCACACCATCGATGCTCTGCACCCTCTGCCCTATAACCAACCCTCTGCTGCTCCCTGCCCTGTGGGTGGGAAGACACGGAACCCTCCCCGTCCCAACTCCCACGTACTTGTAGACCATGCCATGGCACACGATGACCGTCCCGTCGTCTGAGCCCGAGGCGAAGAGCGGGTAGTGCTTGTGGAAGGCCACGCTCCTCAGTGCCCTCCTGTGGTGCCTGCAAACAACAAGTGCCGTCAGCACAGGGGGATCGTGAAGTGGTGGAGTCATAGGATGGTTGGGTTGGAAGGGTCCTGAAAGCTCACAGAGCCGTGGGATGGTTGGGTTCAGTTGGGGGGATCCTTAAAGATCTCAGAGGCATGGAATAGTTGGGTTGGGTTGGAAAGGTCCTTAAAGATCATAAAGCCATAGGATGGTTGGGTTGGATGAGTCTTTAAAGATCATAAAGCCATGGGATGGTTGGATGGATCTTTAAAGATCATAAAGCCATAGGATGGTTGGGTTGGATGGGTATTTAAAGATCATAAAGCCATGGGATAGTTGGGTTGGGTTGGGTTGGGTTGGGTTGGGTTGGGTTGGGTTGGGTTGGGTTGGATGGGTCCTTAAGGATCATAAAGCCATGGGCTGGTTGGGTTGGGTTGGAGGGTCCTTAAAGATCATAAAGCCATGGGATGGTTGGGTTGAAAGGTCCTTAAAGACCTCAGAACCACAGCATGGTTGGGTTGGAAGGGCCCTTTGTGGTCATCCATTCCAGCCCCCACCGTGGGGTTCATTGGATTAAGGCTGCTCAAAGCTCAGTCCCACCCAATATTGAACGCTTCCAATAAGGGACATCCACACCATAAACCCGGCCCTTCTATGCAGCCCCGACCCTCAGTTTGCTGACACCAGCACACACAACCTGCATCGCCGCTACCAACCAAGATCACCATTACAATGAATGCAGGGATTAAGTGGGTGCTCATCCTCACTGCACGTCAGTGGGGTGTCTGTAGGACCCTGACTGCAAGAAGCAGCTCTGGGAAATGAGGGACTCTCATAGATGGGGCCCTTCAGCTTCAACCCTACGCGTGTTTGGAGCACCTTCAACAGAGCTGACTGCAGAGGTCAATGCTTTGGAAAATGATAGAATAAAACCTGTGTGTGACCCCTGAGCTCTGCAGCACGGGGAGGGAAGGATGGGGGCTGCCCTGGGGGGCTGGGGCTCACCGCAGGAGCTGGTAGGGTCGGGTGGAGAGGTCCAGGTCGAACCAGGCCAGCTTGCTGTCGTAGCTGCCGCAGATGACGTTGTCACCTGGGGGAGGGAATGGGACACCCATCACTGGGTGAACCCCACACACCACCATCAGCACCCCGGGGTGCCCCGTTCCGGCACCACCATCCATACCTGCGGGGTGAATGGCCATGCTGGACACCCATTTGCAGTTGGCCATCAGCTTCTTGGTGAGCTCCTGCTTGAGGAGGTTGTAGATGCGGACGTAGCGCTGCGTGGCCACGAAGAAGTAGGGCCGGATGGGATGGAAGAGGACGCACTGCACCAGCCCTTTGCTCTTGCGGAAGGGGTTCTGGCTCCAACGCTTGCTGGTCTGGTGGATCAGCACTTGCATGCTGCTGTTGTCGGACACGACGGTGGCAAAGTAATCGCCCTTCCCGTGCCAGGTCACCTGCTTCAGGGCCTGCGGGCAGCAGGGAGGGGGGTGGTCATGGGTCAGACCATCATAGAATCATAGAATGAGGGGTTGGAAGGGTCCTTAGAGATCACAGAATCTGGAATGGGTTGGGAAGGATCTCAAAGATCACAGAGCCTTGGGATGGTTAGGTTGGGTTGGAAGGGTCCTTAAAGATCATAGAGTGATGGAATGGTTGGGTTGGATTGGAAAGGTCCTTAAAGATCATAGAGCCATGGGATGGTTGGGTTGGGTTGGAAAGGTCCTTAAAGATCATAGAGCCATGGGATGGTTGGGTTGGGAGAGCCCTTAAAGATGATAGAAGCACACAATAGTTGGGTTGCAAAGGTCCTTAAAGATCACAGAACTACAGAATGGGTTGAGTTAGAAGGGACCAACCCAACACCTTGCCATGACCCAATGCCGTCCACTTGGCCATGTTGATTCCCACAGGCCCCCTCCCCACGCCCATCAGTGGGGCTGCCCCACACTGTCCCCCAGTACTGCCCCGTCCCTACCTTGCTGTGTTGCACGGTCAGGCGGATGCCTCTGCTGTGCTCCTCGCTGGTGGCTGTGACCCACTGGACAGGCTGCACACGCTCCTCCTGTGGTGGCACGTAGGACTCCAGCACCTGGTCAGTGGCCCCATAGAGCAGCTTGTCCCCGAGGCACGGGTTCACCAGCAGCACCGACTGCTCCCTGCGGTGTGGGAGTGGGGAGGGAAGGGATCAGAGCACGGCTGGTGAGGGGAAACCCTTCCACAAGCTCCACATGGTGATGGCGGGGGGATATGGGTGGGATGGTGCAAGCCTGCCAGGCTGTTCTGTAGCCAAACAAGGGACAAGAGCTTGAGACCAAAGTGCCCACTGCTGGAGGTGAGTCCCCAGGATCTTCCTGGGGGCTAAAAAGCTCTGGGAGAGGAAATTCAGTGACATGGAATCATGGAGTCGTCATGGCTGGAGAAGATCTCCATGCCGGCAGCACCATGCCCACTCATGGAATCATCGAACCACTGAAGTTGGAAAACACCTCCAAGATCACCACGTCCAGCTGCCATGGGCAGCTCCTGGCGGGGGATGGAGGTGCAGGACAGAGCACGGGGACACTCACACGCAGACGGCCACCAGGCAGATGGTGGGGTTGGGGTTCCAGGCGATGCTCTTCACCACGCTGCCCACGGGCAGGGTCTTCATGCAGCGCGCCGTGCACACCTCCCAGAAGCGCACCGTGCCGTCATCGGAGCCTGCAGAAAGCATGAGGTGAGTGGGAATCGTTAAGGTTGGAAAAGGCTTCCAAGACCATCGAGTCCAACCAACAACCCATCCCCACTCAGAGAGTTGTTAAATGTGGAGAAGAACACTAAGGTTGTTGAGTCCAACCACCAACCCATCCCTGCTCAGAGTCATTAAAGTTGGAGAAGACCACAAAGGTTATCGAGTCCAACCACCAACCCATCCCCACTCAGAGAGTCATTAAAGTTGGAGAAGACCACTAAGGTTATCGAGTCCAACCACCAACCCATCCCCACTCAGAGAGTCGTTAAAGTTGGAGAAGAACACTAAGGTTACTGAGTCCAATCACCAACCCATCCCCAATCAGAGAGTCATTAAAGTTGGAGAAGACCACTCAGATTATCGAGTCCAACCACCAACCCATCCCCACCATCTCCCCACTCAAGAGAATGATGTAACTGTTGGAACTGGAGAAGACCACCAGGATTGTTGAGTCCAACCATAGACCCATCCCCACCACCTCCCACTCAGAAACTCATGGAATTGCCAGGGTTCGAAAAGACCACTAGGATCATCAAGTCAAACTATTGACCTATCCCCAACACCTCCCCACTCAAAAGAGTCGTTAAGGTTGAAAAAGACCACTAAGATCATTGTGTCCAACTGTCTACCCACCTCCATTATCTCCCCACTCAGAGAATCATGAGACCACTGCAGCTGGAGAAGACCACTAAGATCACTGAGACTAAACATTGACTCAACCACACCACCTCCCCACAGTCATAGAATCGGTGGGGTTGGTGAAGACCACGAAGATCATCAAGTCCAGCCATTGACCCACCCCCACCATCTCCCCACTCAGAGAGTCATTAAGGTTAGAAAAGACCACTACAATCATTGAGTCCAACTGTTGACCCATCTCCAACATGTCCCACGCAGAGAATCATGGGATCATTGCAGTTGGAGAAGACCACTGAGATCACCAAGACCAACTGTTGACCCATCCTCACCATCTTCCCACACAGAGAATCATGGAATCAGTGGGGTTGGTGAAGACCACTGAGATGGTAGAGTCCAACCACTGACCCACCCCCATCTTCTCCCCACCCAAGAGAGTGATTAAAGTTGGAGAAGACCACTGAGACCATGGAGTCCAAATGCCAGCCCATCCCCACCATCTCCTCACTCAGAGAATCATGGAAATGTCAGGGTTGGAAGAGACCACTAAGATCATCAAGTCCAACCATCGACCCATCCCCACAATCTCCCCACTTAAAAGAGTCATTAAGGTTGGAAAAGACCACTACGATCATTGAGTCCAACTGTTGACCCATCCCCACCATCTTCCCACCCAG
Source organism: Excalfactoria chinensis (assembly GCF_039878825.1). Lineage (NCBI taxonomy): Eukaryota > Metazoa > Chordata > Aves > Galliformes > Phasianidae > Excalfactoria > Excalfactoria chinensis. The sequence continues at coordinate 39,486 of NW_027315568.1, forward strand.
AGAATCATGGAATCAATGGGGTTGGTGAAGACCACTGAGATGGTAGAGTCCAACCACTGACCCACCCCCAACACCTCCCCACTCAAAAGAGTCATTAAAGCTGAAGACCACTGAGATCACTGAGTCCAACCATCGACCCACCCCCACCACCTCCCCACTCTTAGAATCATGGAATTGTTGGGTTTGGAGAAGACCACCGAGACCACCGAGTCCAGCCATAAGGGCTGCCCGGGGCTCCTTGTGGGGCACCAGGGGATTCCACAGCGGCATGAAGGCGAGACGTGAGCGGGGGCTGCAGCAAAAAGAACAGCCCCCACCCCGCTGCTCTGCCCATAGCCAGCTTCCAGCACAGCTGCTGTGCTGGCAGCACGCCTGGCTCGGCACGATACGGCACGGCACGGCTCAGCATGGTTCAGCATGGCATGGCTCTCAGCACGGCATGGCTCTCGGCACGGCACAGCTCTTGGCACGGCTCGGCTCAGCACAGCTCACTGTATCGGTGGCACTTTCCGTGTCCCCACAGCTCGGGGTTATTTTTAAGGCCTGAGCTCAGCCTCGTTCCCAGCCCGGGGCCAGGAATGCCGTGTTGTGCAACCAGCCGCCGCCGCGGCCACCGGGAGCTGGCAGCCGGGGAAGCTCCACGCTATAAAAAGCACATGTGCCTTAGTGGGCTGTTAACTGCCATCTGCTCTCAATCTGCAGCCTCCGGAGCTGCGCCGCACTCACTTTCTCCGCTGTTGGGATGCAGACTCCTGGGTGGGGTCCTGGAAAAACCCACGGAGCCGCGGGCGGCTGCGGGATGCGGTGCCGTGGCTCCGAGCCCGGGCTCCCCCCCCCTCCCCCCCAAAGCTCCCCCCCGCGACAGCTCTGACACGTGCGGAGCCCCAGGCTGGAGCAGCAGCAGTGCCAAAACACACGGCGCCGGGCCGTACCTGATGCCAACCATTGCCCGCTGGGGGAGACGCTGATGCAGCGCACCAGGCTGCTGTGCCCTCGGTACACCTGCGGGAGGAAGGGCAAAACGGGGGGGGGTGAGGGGGTGCAGACACCATCGTCCCCAGCTCCGCAGCACCCAGCGCAAGGCACAGAGCAGCCACCCCCCACCCCCAGCTGTGTGCAGCTGCTGCTCACCAGAGCCTGCGTGGTGGGGAAGGGCTGCAGGTCCCGCGGCTTCGGCAGCTTCGGGATCAGATCCTCGGGATCCACATTCACCTGCGAGGGGCACGCAGTGGGGCACAGTGGGGCACACAGTGGGGAACACAATGGGGCACACATTGGGGCACGCAGTGGGGCACAGTGGGACATGCAGTGGGGCACACAGTGGGGCACAGTGGGACACACAGTGGGGCACACATTGGGGCACACAATGGGACACGCAATGGGGCACGCAGTGGGACACAGTGGGACACAGTGGGGCACAGTGGGGCACACAGTGGGGAACACAATGGGGCACACAGTGGGGCACGCAGTGGGGCACAGTGGGGCACGCAGTGGGGCACACAGTGGGACACACAGTGGGGCACGCAGTGGGACACGCAGTGGGACACACATTGGGGCACGCAGTGGGACACACAGGGGGGCACACAGTGGGACACACAGTGGGGCACGCAGGGGGACACAGTGGGGCACAGTGGGGCACACAGTGGGGAACACAATGGGGCACACATTGGGGCACACAATGGGACACACATTGGGGCACACAGTGGGACATGCAATGGGACACACAGTGGGGCACGCAGTGGGGCACACATTGGGACATGCAGTGGGACACACAGTGGGGCACACAGTGGGACACGCAATGGGACACACATTGGGGCACACAATGGGACACACATTGGGGCACGCAGTGGGGCACACATTGGGACACGCAGTGGGGCACACATTGGGAAACACAATGGGACACATATTGGGGATTGGGGCACACAGTGGGACATGCAGTGGGGCACACATTGGGGCACGCAGTGGGGCACGCAGGGGGGCACACATTGGGACACGCAGTGGGGCATGCAGTGGGACACGCAGTGGGGCACGCAGTGGGGCACACAATGGCACACAGTGGGACACACAATGGGACACACAACGGGACATCGCCTGGAACTCCATCACAGCTCCACGTGCACCACCGGGATCCGGCACGTGGTGCACCAGGATGGGCAGCAGGCAGCAGAGCGAGCAGGACACACGGGTGGGGGTTCTGGGGGTGGGGGTTCTGGGGGTGGGGGGTCTCTCACCCTCATCTTCCTCTGCCGTGGGCACAGATAGAGGTCGAGGCAGCGCTCGAAGCGCTCGTGGATGAAGCGGGGATATGCTGGCACGGCGCGCAGGCAGCGGTACTGCTGAGGCACGAAGTTCAGCCGCCGCTCGGCCGGCTCCTGCTGCTCCCACGCCAACTTCTGCAGGGGAGGAATGGGGTCAATGGGGCGGGATGGGGCTCGGGAGGTCTCCTTGCCCACGGCCGGGCACGCTGCCCCCCTACCTCCTCCTCGCTGAGCAGGTACTCGGGCGGAGGGTTGTAGGACTCCTCGTGCCCTGGCAGCTTCATCTTGGGGGCCGGGACGTGCATCTTGTGGCGGCCCAGGATGGAGTTGGGGTCCTCGTGGGCCCAGAGGTCGTAATATGTTGGGGTGTCCTCCTTGGGCTTGCGGGGTTTGATCCAACCCATCTTGATGGCGTGGACCAGCTTGGAGACCTGAGGGATGGGGGAAGGTCAGCCCCAGGGCCGCCAGGACACGGTGCGTATGGGGAAGATGAGGGGGGGTGAGGATGGAAAGCGATGCCCTGAGCGAGGCTCTGCCCCCAGGGCTGTGTCTGGTGGGGTGGCACGAGGATGGTGGTGGGTGAGGGTGGGCTGCAGGGGGGGATGGGTATAGGTGCAACGAGAGCACTGCAGAATGCTGATACACACTCCCGGCCCCACATTTCTCCCACTCTCACCTTCTCCTTCTCAACGAGGGATGGGATGAAGCTCCGTTTGTCCGCTGGGCGATTGGTCACTGGGTGGATCATGACCTCATGGGTGAAGAAGTCGATGGCCGGCTGTGGAGACACACGGAGCCACTGAGCTGCCCCTGCCCCAAACAGACCCCACTCTGCGTCACCTGGGAAAGCCACGACCCACCTCGTAGGGATTGAAGTGCACGTCCCCAAACTGCCCTCTCTGGAGGCGATGCACCAGGTCCACCTGCTCGTCCGTCAGCTTTATGTCTGCGCCCGTCATCTTGTCCTGGACCGTTCGCCTGCAGGGAGGGAGGCAGATCTGGGTCAGGTTCTGGGAAGGAGCTCTGTGGAGAAGGACCTGGGGGTCCAGGTTGGACGATGGCTGGATAACTGTTGGCCAATGGCTGACAAACAGTTGACTAATGGTTGACAAATGGTTGGCCAATGGTTGACCAGTGGTTGACCAACAGTTGGCCAATGGTTGACAAATGGTTTATCAGTGGTTGACCAACAGTTGACCAATGGTTGACAAATGGTTTATCAGTGGTTGACCAACAGTTAACCAATGGTTGACAAATGGTTGGCCAATGGTTGGCCAATGGTTGACCAACAATTGACCAGAGGTTGACCATGAGCCAGCAGTGAGCCCTGATGGCCAAGAAGGCCAACGGTGGCCAACAAGCTGACCACTAGCCAGAAGAAAGCCTTGGTGGCCAAGAGGGCCAAGGGGAAGCTGGGGTGCATTGTACAGAGCATGGCCAGCAGGGTGAGAGAGGTGATCCCCACTCTGCTCTGCCCCAGGGGGCCACAGCTGGAGCACTGGGAGCTGCTCCATGGAGGAGTGGCCATGGTTGGGGCCCTGGGCAGCCTGAGCTGGGGGGTGCTCCCAGCCCATGGCGGAGGTGGGGCTGGGGGTCCCTTCCAACCCAGCCATCCCACGGCTCTGTGATGCTCACCAGTAGTCGGGGTTCTCCATCTTCTCCAGGAACTTGTCCAGCTCATCCTTGTTGCGGATGGGTTTGTAGATCCTCTTGCCCTCCAGGTCATAGCCGATGTGTGGGAAGTCCTGGTACCACTCCATGGGGATGTTGCCCACCGTGTTGCGGATGTCCTGGAGCAGGGAGGATGAAGCAGGGTGACGGGAGGGTCTGGGCTGAGAGCAGCTGTTGGGACTGCCACCATGCAACCATCAGCACAGCCACACTACCACCAGCACAGCCATATAACCACCACCACAGCCATACAATCATTGGCACAGTGACACAACCACTGGCACAGTCACACAATCATCAGTACAGCCACGCAACCATCAACATGGCTACAGCCTACGGCATGGCTACACAACCATCAACATGGCTACAGCCTACAGCATGGCTACATAACCATCGGCAATGGATACAGCCTACAGCACGGCTACACAACCATCAACATGGCTACAGCCTACGGCATGGCTACACAACCATCAACATGGCTACATCCTACAGCATGGATACACAACCATCAACATGGCTACATCCTACAGCATGGATACACAACCGTCAACATGGCTACAACCTACAACATGGCTACACAACCATCAACATGGCTACAGCCTACAGCACGGCTACATAACCATCAACATGGCTACAACCTACAGCATGGCTACACAACCATCAACATGGCTACAGCCTACAGCATGGCTACACAACCATCGGCATGGCTACAGCCTACAGCATGGATACACAACCATCAACATGGCTACAACCTACAGCGTGGCTACACAACCATCAACATGGCTACAACCTACAGCATGGCTACATAACCATCGGCAATGGCTACAGCCTACAGCATGGCTACACAACCATCGGCAATGGCTACAGCCTACAGCATGGCTACACAACCATCAACATGGCTACAACCTACAGCATGGCTACACAAACATCAACATGGCTACAGCCTACAGCATGGCTACACAACCATCAACATGGCTACAGCCTACAGCATGGATACACAACCATTGGCAATGGATACAGCCTATGGCATGGATACAACCTGCAGCACACCCACACAACCTGTAGCACACCCATATGACCTGTAGCACACCCACACAACCATCCCTACACCCACAGAACCATCCCTACAGCCACACAACCATCGTCACAGTGGCCTCACTCCTCACGCCTCGGCTGTGTCCTATTAGGGTCTGGGGTCGTCCCACTGTCCTCTCCCCCTCAGTCCCGGTGTTACACAACACAGAGACCCCCGTCCCCAATTACCAACACCCCGACAGGAGGTGTGAGGGTGACCTGTGCCCCCCACACCCCGCAGTCAGGGGTCACCCTCACCCCGCCGCCATCTGTTCCCCATAAACACCTGCATTGCATTGCATTGCACCGGGGCCTCCATGGAGCAGCGCCGGGCGTCCCGAGGAGCGGAGCTGCCGGGAGCCCCCCATCCCCCGGCCACGTTGCATCCATCCATCACTGCTGAGCACACGTCAGCGCAGGATGTGTGCGGCCACGGGGGAACCGGGCAGGAATTTGCCCAGCTGAGGGGACACGGCCGGGATGGCGGCGCTGCGGGACCACCCCATGGAACCGCCCCATAGAACCAGCCCATAGAACCACCCCATGGAACCACCCCATGGAACCGCCCCATAGAACCGCCCCACGGAACCACCCCATGGAACCAGCCCATAGAACCACCCCACAGAACCACCCCATGGAACCAAGGAACCACCCCATGGAACCACCCCATGTAACCACGGAACCACCCCACGGAACCATGGAACCACCCCACGGAACCACCCCATGGAACCATGAAACCACCCCACGGAACCACCCCATGGAACCAACCACCCCATAGAACCACCCCATAGAACCACCCCATGGAACCACAGAACCACCCCACGGAACCAACCACCCCACAGAACCACCCCACAGAACCACCCCATGGAACCACCCCATGGAACCACCCCATGGAACCAGCCCATAGAACCACCCCATGGAACCAGCCCATAGAACCAGCCCACGGAACCACCCCATGGAACCAGCCCATAGAACCACCCCATGGAACCGCCCCATGGAACCACCCCATGGAACCAACCACCCCACGGAACCACTCCATTGAACCACCCCATGGAACCGCCCCATAGAACCACCCCACGGAACCATCCCATAGAACCACCCCATGGAACCATCCCACAGAACCATCCCACAGAACCAGCCCACGGAACCAGCCCACGGAACCACCCCATGGAACTGCTCCACGGAACCAGCCCACGGAACCACCCCATAGAACCAGCCCACGGAACCAGCCCACGGAACCACCCCATAGAACCAGCCCACGGAACCAGCCCACGGAACCACCCCACGGAACCAACCACCCCACGGAACCACCCCATAGAACCACCCCATGGAACCACCCCATGGAACCACACCAAGGGACCACCCCGCGGAACCACCCCACAGAACCACCCCACGGAACCACCCCACGGAACCACACCACGGGACCACCCCATGGAACCACCCCATGGAACCAGCCCACGGAACCACAGAACCACCCCACGGAACCAGCCCATAGAACCAGCCCATGGAACCACCCCACGGAACCAGCCCATGGAACCAACCACCCCACGGAACCACTCCATTGAACTGCCCCAAAGAACCACCCCATTGAACCGCCCCATAGAACCACCCCACAGAACCACCCCATGGAACCACCCCATTGAACCACCCCAAGGAACCACCCCATAGAACCACCCCACGGAACCACCCCATGGAACCACCTCATGGAACCAGCCCACGGAACCACCCCACGGAACCACGGAACCACCACACAGAACCACGGAACCACCCCACAGAACCACGGAACCAGCCCACGGAACCACAGCTCCATCCAAACTGTGAGCTCCCCCCCCCATTCCTGCAGCTGAATGGGACGATAGAGAGCCATGTGATGGGACAGCAGCATCTCAGAGCACGGCATGCTGAGCCCAGCACTGCGCTTGCCATGGATACTCCCACATGGTGCCAGAGGTTGGAACTGACCCCCAAGACCCCCGAGCCCACCCCACCATGTCCCCGAGTGCCACATCTCCGTGGTTACTGAACACCTCCAGGGGCAGCGCCCACCCCAAACCCACGTGTCGGCATCTGACAGCTCAGTGGGGAAGAAATAGTTCCTAATACCCAACCTGACCCTGCCCTGCTGCAATGCGAGGCCGTCCCCTCTCATCCTATCGCTGTCCCCTCCAACCAGATGGGCTACAGTGGATCCACTGTGGATCCACTCATGTGGCTGCACAGCACTTGGTGCAGGGCAGCACCAAGAGACGGACAGACAGAGGGGACACAGGTGTAGAGAGCTTCGTGGGGGCTCTGCAGAGTTAAGCAGCTTGGTTTTCTTAGTGCTGTTTCCCTGCACAATGCTCCCTGCACCTGCATGTTCCCTCTCCCCTCTGCTCCTCACTGGGGTCTTCCCATCACCTGGGTCATCCCATCACCTGGATGTTCCCCCTCCCCATTCCACTGGGGTCTTTCCATCACCTGGGTCTTCTCATCACCTGGATGTTCACCTCACCAGGGTGCTTCCCCCACTTGGGTGCTCACCTCACCTGGGTGCTCATCTCACTTGGATGCTCATCTCACCTGGGTGCTCATCTCACTTGGGTGCTCATCTCACTTGGGTGCCCCCCACACCTGGGTGCTCATCTCACCTGTGTGCTCCCCCCCTCCCCATGCACACGGGTGGATCAGAGGGCACAGCCGTGCACTGACAGCAGCGTTTGCTGCAGGCCCACTGGGTCGTGTTTACAACATCCCGGGCTGTGCTGGAGCCGGGAGGTGCAGACGGAGCGTCTCTTCCCCAGGCAGCTCAGCTCTGCCAGGCGCTGCCGACTGTGAATGCAGGAATCCCTGGGTCAAGTTCTTGCCAGGATCTGAAGGAGCCTGGGATGCGATCCCTGCACACAGCAGCTCCGGGGGCCCCGCAGATGCAAAGCGGTGCTGCCGTGCACACTACAACAGGCACCGTGCCACGCAGCGCAGCCAGGACGGGACCCCCCCCCCTCACTGACACCCCATTGCCGGAGCTGTGTGCCCAGCTCTGCCCATCCCAGGGCAGGGAGCAAAGCTCCTGTGCCATCAGCACTAGTGCTCGTGCCAATGCGCACCAAAGTCCTACAAGGATGCACACAGCCATAAGGATGCACACAGCCATGGGGATGCACACAGCTATGGGGATACACACAGCCATGGGGTTGCACACAGCTATGGGGATGCATGTAGCCATGGGGATGCACACAGCTATGGGGATGCACACAGCCATGGGGATGCACACAGCATTGGGGATGCACACAGCATTGGGGATGCACACAGCCATGGGGTTGCACACAGCTATGGGGATGCATGTAGCCATGGGGATGCACACAGCTATGGGGATGCACACAGCCATGGGGTTGCACACAGCTATGGGGATACACACAGCTATGGGGATGCACACAGCTATGGGGATGCATGTAGCCATGGGGATGCACACAGCTATGGGGATGCACACAGCTATGGGGATGCACACAGCTATGGGGATGCATGTAGCCATGGGGATGCACACAGCTATGGGGATGCACACAGCCATGGGGATGCACACAGCTATGGGGATACACACAGCTATGGGGATGCATGTAGCCATGGGGATGCACACAGCCATGGGGATACACACAGCCATGGGGATGCACACAGCCATGGGGATACACACAGCCATGGGGATGCACACAGCCATGGGGATGCACACAGCTATGGGGATACAGACAGCCATGTGGATGCACACAGCCATGGGGATGCACACAGCTATGGGGATACAGACAGCCATGAAGATGCATGTAGCCATGGTGATGCACACAGCCATGGGGATACACACAGCCATGGGGATACACACAGCTATGGGGATGCACACAGCCATGGGGATACACACAGCCATGGGGATGCACACAGCTATGGGGATGCACACAGCCATAAGGATGCACACAGCCATGGGGATACACACAGCTATGGGGATACACACAGCCATGGGGATACACACAGCTATGGGGATGCACACAGCCATGGGGATGCACACAGCCATGGGGATGCACACTATGGGGATACACACAGCCATGGGGATGCACACAGCTATGGGGATGCACACAGCCATGGGGATACACACAGCCATGGGGATGCACACAGCTATGGGGATACACACAGCCATGGGGATGCACACAGCCATGGGGATACACACAGCTATGGGGATACACACAGCTATGGGGATGCACACAGCTATGGGGATACACACAGCTATGGGGATGCACACAGCCATGGGGATGCATGCAGCCATGGGGATGCACACAGCTATGGGGATACAGACAGCCATGAAGATGCATGTAGCCATGGTGATGCACACAGCTATGGGGATACACACAGCTATGGGGATGCACACAGCCATGGGGTTGCATGCAGCCATAAGGATGCACACAGCCATGGTGATGCACGCAGCCATGGGGCCAATCCAGGTCCCATCCCACCCCCCCGGTGATCCAGAGGATCCCCTGAGCTGCTGCCCCATCCCCAGGCTGTGCCCCCTCCCACCCAACCGGTGCCGGCAGCGCACGGTGGGGGGGGGGGGGATGCGGAGCAGCGGCGGAGGCAGAGCCGTCAGTCAGCGCACGTCTGGAAGTTGTTCTTGGATGGGCCCTGGGCATTCCTAGACGCACATTCCTGGCAGCTGGAGAGAGTCGTAGGAAAGATTCTTTGCTTGAAAATATCCGGTCCACGTGGAGGAGAGGAGGGGACGCGGAGAGCTGAGCCACGGCACCCTCTGTGCACCGGGCCTGGCGGGGGGCAGCAGTGGGGTGAGAGCTGTGCCCCCTTAAGTAAGCAAGACCCCAAGGCTGGGGGATGCCCCACACCCAGGCAGGGTGACTGCAGGGTCCTGAGGGTCCAGCACTGGGGGTGGTGCCGTGGGGCTGGGGCTCAGGGGCACCCCCAGTGAGTGGGGGATGTAAAGAAAGGGCATGGAGGTGGGGCAGGGAAACCCCAGGAGCAAAGTGAGAGCACGGGCAGCAGCCCCTCTGCTGTCATTTGGGGGCACTGGAGCCAAAGTTCCAGGTAATAAAACTATGGCAGGAGCCGGAGATGGGGGATGGGGGGGGGAATTTTGGGCTCTGCTGGGTGTTGGGGTGGTGGGGGTGGCCGAAGGGGTTCAGTGCAGCAGCAGGATGTGGCCAGGAGTGGGATGGTGGTGGCCAAAGGGATGGGATGGAGCGGCGGGACTCAGCCAGGAATGGGACAGTGGCGGCCAATAGGATGGGATGGAGCAGTGGGACACAGCCAGGAGTGGGACGGCCAATGGAATGGGATGGAGCAGCGGGGCTCAGCCAGGAGCAGAGCTGGGGGGTGGGACACGGCAGTCCCGGTGCCAACCCGGCTGATCTTGGGGGAGGGAGATGTGAGCCAGCGCTGGGGCTGGTGCTTTGGCCGCGTCCCAGTGCCGAGCGTCACCTGCAGCAGCGCCGCTGCCTTCCCACCCCCGCGGGCAGGACGGCTGCAGCCTCTGCTTCCTCCTCCTCCTCCTCCTCCCGGCTGCGGGGGACGGGCTGACGGACAGACAGACGGACAGACAGACGGACAGACAGACGGACGGACGCGCGTCTCTCCGGGAAGGACAGTGCAGGGAAAAGCGCCCGGGGATGGCGCTGGGACGGAAGGTGCCGGAGAAAAACGAGATCATTAGCGGAGCTAAACGAAAGCAGATGCCTGAGGGAGCCGGGGCTTTCCAAAGCACGCTCCGAGTGTTGGGAGCTGCCGCAGGGACACGACACCGGGGGGGGGGTGGGCACAAGAAGTGGCAAAGGCCCTTCCCGGTGGGCTCAGGACGCCGCTTCACCAGCACAGCGCACAAAGAGCCGCGCTGCCGTCCCGCTCAGTGCACGGATGGGGCTCAGCTCACGCTCGCGTGCACATCGGGGCAGCTGAGGGTCTCCTGCCCCCTCCTCACGAAGCACAGCAACCCCGTGGCTCCGACCTGTCCCTTAAATCCTCCCCCAAAGAAGCTCAGGGGGCTGCACCCGGAGCACCACAGAGCCGACGTTTGGGGATGGGTACCCCCCGAACTAACACCCCGAGCCCCCCGGATTCCTTTGCTCAACGTGAACCGCAGCCTTCGGGGCCATCTGGGAGGCAGCACCGCGGGCGGCCCCCGAAGGGTTAATCCCTCTTCTCTGCCCCATTAGCACCGATAGGGTCACGGGGAGGGGGAGGAGAGGAGGAGCCTCCCGGGGGTGCCCCAAAGCAGCCCCAGCCCTGACTCCGGGGCGCAGGGGATGGCCGCGCGTACCCCGTGTGCAGGCAGCGTCTGTGCCCCGCACTTACGGGGCCGGGACGCCCCGCACGCTGCGGGGGGGGGGCAGGAGAACCCCCCATAGACGCTGCCATAGCCATACCCACCCCCCGGAACCCCGAACCCGCGGCGAGGGGCCGCCAGGTCCCGGCAGGTGACGCACAGCGGGCGCTCCGGGCCGGGGGGGGAGAGGGGGTTCCGGAGCTGAGGAAGGGTTAACCCCCCCCCCCCCCCAAGGGCAGCGCAGGTAGGCCGAGCCTGCGGGGCGCGGGGCGGCGCCTGGCTGCCCACCGCCCTATAAAGCCCCGCGCTCGGGCCCCACTCGCGCCTTAAGATGCACATGGTGCCGGCGGGGGACGCCGCGGCCGCGCTCGGTCCTTGAGCCGTCGGGCGTGCGGGCACGGGGACCCCCTCCGGCGGCGAGCTGCCCCCCGGCGGCGCCGGGGCTGTGGCATGCGGCGGGGCTGAGGGCGGCGGTGCCGGCGGTGAGCGCGGTGCCGGCTGCTCGCCATGTCCTTCGCCATGCTGCGCCCCGCGGCCGGCCGCTACCTGTATCCCGAGATCAGCATGCTGTCCGAGGACGAGGAGAACGGCAGCGAGAGCTCGGGCTCCGACGAGAAGCCCTTCCACCTGGACGCCGACGGCTTCGCCATCAAAGCCGGCAAGAGGAGGAGCGGTAAGAAGCCCGGGCGGCTGCACCGCGAGCCCCGGCAGCGGCACACGGCCAACGCGAGGGAGAGAGACCGCACCAACAGCGTCAACACCGCCTTCACGGCGCTGCGCACCCTCATCCCCACCGAGCCGGCCGACAGGAAGCTCTCCAAGATCGAGACGCTGCGCCTGGCCTCCAGCTACATCTCGCACCTGGGCAACGTGCTGCTGGTGGGCGAAGCGTGCGGCGACGGGCAGCCCTGCCACACCAGCCCGGCTTTCTTCCATCACGGCGGCGGCGGCGGCGGCGGCAGCCCCCCGGCACGCGACTCCGAGAACTCCCAGCCCAAACAGATCTGCACTTTCTGCCTCAGCAACCAGAGGAAGCTGGTGAGTGGAGGCGTGTGAGGGGACCAGGGGTGCGGGGATGGATGGCAGTGTGCTGGGAACCAAGGGCTGGGTATGGCAGTGTGCTGGGACCCAAGGGCTGGGCATGGCAGTGTGGCAGAACCCAAGGGTTGGGCATGGCAGTGTGCTGGGACCCAAGGGCTGGGCATGGCAGTGTGCTGGGACCCAAGGGTTGGGCATGGCAGTGTGCTGGGACCCAAGGGTTGGGTATGGAAGTGTGCTGGGACCCAAGGGCTGGGTATGGCAGTGTGCTGGGACCCAAGGGCTGGGTATGGCAGTGTGCTGGGACCCAAGGGTTGGGTATGGAAGTGTGCTGGGACCCAAGGGTTGGGTATGGCAGTGTGCTGGGACCCAAGGGCTGGGTATGGCAGTGTGCTGGGACCCAAGGGCTGAGTATGGCAGTGTGCTGGGACCCAAGGGTTGGGCATGGCAGTGTGGCAGAACCCAAGGGCTGGGCACGGCAGTGTGCTGGGACCCAAGGGTTGGGCATGGCAGTGTGGCAGAACCCAAGGGTTGGGCATGGCAGTGTGGCAGAACCCAAGGGTTGGACTCAGGAACGGGGCAGAACCCAGAGGCCGGGCACAGAAATGTGGCAGAATTCAAAGTTTGAGCATGGATATACGGTAGAATTCAAGATGTGGGCAAAGAAATGTGGCAGAACTCAAGGTTTGGGCAGGGAAATATGGTACAACACAAGATTCAGGCATGGAAATGCAACAGGACCCGAGGCTTGGGCATGAGCGTGTGGCTGAACCCAGGGTTCAGGCACGAGGAATGTGGTATCACTCGAGGTTTGTACATGGAAACGCAGCAGAACCCAAAGTTTGCGCATGGAAATGTGGCACACCGAAAGGTGTGGGCAAGGAAATGGGGTAGAGCTCAGAGTTTGGGCACGGAAAAGCAGCAGAAGCCTAAGTTTGGGCATGGAAGTGTGGCAGAACCCAAGATGTGGGCATGGAAACGTGGCACAACACAAAATGTGGGCATGGGAATATGGGAGGATTCAGAGTTGGGGCGTGAGAGTGTGGCAGAACCCAAAGTTTGGGGGCAGGAGTGTAGCAGAACTCAAAGTTTATGGGCAGGAGTGTGGCCGAACCCCAAGTTTATGGGCAGGAGTGTGGCTGAACCCAAAGTTTGGGGGCAGGAGTGTGGCCGAACCCAAAGTTTGGGGGCAGGAGTGTGGCCGAACCCAAAGTTTGCGCATGGAAACACAGTAGAAGCCAAGATTTGGGCATGGAAACGTGGCACGACCCAAAGTTTGGGCATGGAAATATGGCGTTTCCCTCCAGCGTCTGCAGATCCGCTACTTCCAGACCCTGAAAAGTGAGAGGATGAAGGAATGGGAAACCCCGGATGGTTTTAGGAGCTGGAACTGAGAGGCAGAGGGTCAGGAAGCAAAGCAGGGACGGGTGCCCGTCCAGCGCTGTGGCACGGCAGCTCTCGGTGGCGGAGGCCGTGCCCTGTGCTGGGTTTGGGCCCTGGGGCGGTGCCGGGTGCCCACGTGGCCACAGAGAGATGGTTTGGTGCCCTCTAAGCATCCCAAAGCTGGGTGGCACTGGTTGTGTCGGTGCACTGTGTGCAGTGTGGGTTCCCTGTGCCTTCAGGGAAATGCTGTATTGCGCCGTGTTGTGCCCCTGGGCATCACCCGGGGTGGGGGGCATCACCCGGGGTGGGGGGCATCACCCGTGGGCTTAGCTGCATGCACAGGGCAGGTGCCAGGGGCAAAGCAAAGCCCGCATGAGGCCGCACTGTGCACCCAGACCCATGGGCAGGGGGGGAGCAGGGGCAGCAGGCAGCGGGAAGGGCTGGCTGTGCGCTGTGCCCTCCGCATGCCCTACATCCTGGGTGAGGATGAAGAGGAGGAGGATGGACCCGTGGAGGATGTGGGGCTCGTGATGCACTGAGCGGCGGCAGTGGAGCACTCACGAGTGGGCTGTGACAGCTCAACAGCTCCCGAGCAGGAAAAGCCCAAACCTGCTAATCCTCCCTGTGCGCCCTTCCAGCTCTGTGGGGCCGGAGGGTCACCTCAGTGAGGATTTACACCCGCATCCCCACAGCTCTGCTGAAGCCCGGAGCACCCATGGGGGGAGGGATGCCCCGTGCTCCCCCCCTCGACCTTCCTGCAAACAGAAGCTGCAGGTGGAAGGGGGAGATCCCACAGAGCTGGAAGGGAAAGCTTCCGCTCCCCTCGGAACCTCCAGCGCTCTCCTCCGTCTCCAAAGCATCGCCAACTTTGCACCGATCCCTCTCAATCCCTGTTGCTGCAGCTCTTTTAAGGAGCAATTCACCCCCCCAGGAGCAGGATGTCTCTATCTCTGCAGTAACTCTGGACAGACCCCCCCCCCCCCCCCCCCCCCAGATTTGGTGCTCAGAGGGTTTGAGGTGCTCCAAAATATGCTCCTATGGGGACCAGTGGGAGCAGACCGTGCCCCTGTGCTCACCCTGTGCTGTTCCTGGCTGTGAAATGATGGAAATAAACCTCCTGTGAAGCAGGATGGCACACAGTGTAGGGACAGAAATCAGCCCCCAGACCCACAAATACCACACAGGAGGCAGACCCCTGCCCATGGCACGAGACCCCCCCCTTTTCCATCACAGGAGGCAGCCCCAATACCCCATCCATTGCAGCCCTGAGGCCCCCGCACATTGCTCAAGGCAGCCTCAAGACCCTTGCCTGCTGCATAACATCAGGGCAAAGACCCCTGCCCACGTGCCCACTGCATGATGAAGGGCAGACACCCCCACCCATTCTAGAAGACAGAGCAGAGACCCCTGCCCATCTCTGGAGACAGAGCAAAGATCTCTGCCCACTGCACAAGATGGACCAGAGACCCCCCCACTTATGTTCCCATCGCATGAATAAGGGCAGAGACCCCTGCGAACTGTAGGAGACAAGGCAGAGACTGGCAACCACGTTCCTATTGCACAACGAAGGGCACAGAGCCCTGCCTATCACAGGAGGCAGCTCCCAGCCCCCTGCCAATGTGCCCATTGCATGATGAAGGGCACAGACCCCTGCCCGTGTGCCCGCTGCAAACGACAAGGCAGAGACCCCTGCCCACTACATAAAGATCACACTGCCCATGGTAGGAATCAGGGCAGAGCCCCCTGCCCATCATCCCCCTGGCAGGAGGCAGAGCTTTGCGTGCCCGGGCTGAATTGTTCCCTGTCCATCCATCCCCACCCTGCAGCGCTCACTTTTCCACCATGCCTTTCTGCTTACGTGTGCGGATGCCGTCCCGACCAACGCGCCCTTCATGGCACAGAGTCCGACGCTCTGCTCGGCTGGGGTGGCGCGAGGGGTCAGGAACTCAGGCTGTAGAACGGCACCATTTCCACCATATCCTACAAACCCATCCCAGTCTCAGCTGTGGTGCCCAGTGGGTGGCAGGGGGCTCAGCCAACTCTGTGACCCAAGGTCATAACCCAGCATCCCAATGCCTTCCCAATGGGATTTTGGGGCTGACCCCAACCCCGTACCCTATGAAAAGCCCCTGTTTTGTTCACTGCCAAATGACGAGCACCACGGTAGGAGCTGCAGGTGGAGAGGGAGGCTGTGCCATGGTGCAGGTGATGAGTGTGTGTGTGTGTGGGGGTCACCTCCCTGGGATCCTCTGGGGGTCCCTTTGTGGGGACCACATGCACTGTCCCCTCCAGGACAAAGGGCGATTGTTGGGGGACACTGGTGCTGGTTGGGGACACAGTGCTGGTTGGGGACATGATACTGGTGGGGACACAATACTGGTGGGGACATGATACTGATGGGGACATGGGGACACGGCGTTGGTGGGATACCTGGTACTGCTGGGGACACGGTGCTGGAGAGGGACCTGATCTGTTTCTGTTGGGTGAAGGGCAACAGGCACGACATGGGGCACTGCTTGGACAGCCTGGGCCAGGCTGAGGGCTGGGCTTCCATTTCAGCACAGAAAGCCCAGATTCAATGCAATTCCCTTTGCTGAGGGCTGAGACCCTTTGCAGTGCTCTCCGTGTGCCCACAGCCCACCCCAAAGCCCACGGTGACCCCTGGGGTGGGAGCACATGCTTGAGAGGCAGCAAAAATGGGGAGGGGGGCACTGAGAGCAGCCGGGAGCTCAGGGGGTGGCAGAGGAAGCAAAGGAGACGGGGGGAGGGGGGGAAAAACCTCCTCTCAGGCTCTTGCAACCTGCAACCTGCACCCAGTGTCTGCCCCAGAACACATCCCATAGGGATGGGTACAGTGCTGGGTGCTCCGAAGGGGCCAACGGGGCTCAGTGTTGGCTCAGCTCACGGTGATGGAGCCTGGAGGCTCCTGCTGGCACAGCAACAATGCTGGTGCTGAGTTCCGCCCCACTGATGCTCAGAGTTCTGCCCCACTGGTGCTCACAGTTCTGCCCCACTGATGCTCAGAGTTCTGCCCCACTGGTGCTCACAGTTCTGCCCCACTGATGCTCAGTTCTGCCCCACTGGTGCTCACAGTTCTACCCCACTGGTGCTCACAGTTCTGCCCCACTGGTGCTCACAGTTCTACCCCACTGGTGCTCACAGTTCTGCCCCACTGATGCTCAGTTCTGCCCCACTGGTGCTCACAGTTCTGCCCCACTGCCACGGGGAGGATGAATGTCTCCATTGCAAAGCAGAGCAGGGGGGGCACCCCTGTGTGGCTCAGAGCACCCGGCTGCACCCAACTGAGCTCTGCCTGTTGCACCAGGAACCCTTCCAGCGAGGAGCCAGGTGCAGCTCCTGTCTGCTGGGTCAGGGTTGTGGGGAGCTGCTGGCAGAGCCCAATCCCACAGGGCACGGTGCTGGCAGCAGGGCTCAGCTCTGCCCCAGGACAGCAGCATGGCTATGGGACCCCGGTGCCTGCAGCAGCGCAATGGGGCCGGGCAGCCCCCGCTGACCCCACAGCTCCCCCACGGTATCTGGAGATGGGCCGGCTAAGCAGCCCCGTAATTTACTGTTCCTGCTGCACTTAATGGCAGCGGAAAGGCAAGGTGATAGGGGAAAAAATATGAGGCGGGATTTTCCGAATCCCCATTTCCTCTCCAGACAGCACAAGAACTCCTGGGGCCCGAACATCTGGGAAATTTAATTTTACCATTTCGGAGCTGAACTCCCCTTCCCCTCCCCTCCCCACCCCCGCTAACAAAGGAAGAGTCAGAGCCGGGGCTGCACGTGCAGCGTGGGGGAGGCTGCGCCGGCAGCGCCGTAGAGCGGCCCCGGCATGGCCACACTAAGGGTGCACGGTGCCAGCAGGAAGCACAGAGAACCATAGAGCTGTTGGGATGGAAGGGTCCTTAAAGACTGTAGAGCCATGGGAGGGGTTGGAGGGGTCCTTAAAGATCATAGAGCCATGGGATGGGTTGGGTTGGAAGGGTCCTTATGGATCATGAAGCCATGGGATGGGTTGGGTTGGAAGGGTCCTTAAAGATCAAAGAGCCATGGGATGGTTGGGTTGGAAGGGTCCTTAAAGATCATGAAGCCATGGGATGGGTTGGAAGGGTCCTTAAAGATCGTAGAGACATTGGAATGGGATGGGTTGGGTTGGGTTGGGTTGGAAGGTTCCTTAAAGATAACAGAGCCATGGGATGGTTGGGTTGGAAGGGTCCTTACAGATCATAAAGCCATGGGATGGTTGGGTTGGAAGAGTCCTTACAGATCACAGAACCACAGCATGGTTGGGTTGGAAAGGACCTCAAAGCCCCCCCTGCTGCAGCCCCACTTGTGCTGTGGGCTGGTTGCCCCCACCAGATTGGGTTGCCTGGGGCCCCATCTAGCCTGGCCATTTCCATCAACAGGAAAGGTGAAGCAGCAGCTCTGCTTGCGCCCACCTGGCCAGAGTGGTACTGGTGGTGCTGGTGGTGCTGGTGGTACTGGTGATGGCAGCGGTGACAGCAGTGGTGGTTGTGCTGTGGTTGATGTGTTGTAGATGGTGTTGGTGGTGGTACTGGTAATGGCAGCAGTGGTGGGGTTGTATTGGTGGCGGTGATACTAGTAGTGATGGTGCTGGTGGTTGGATGTGAGGAACCATTTCTTCTCCAAAGAGTGGCTGGGCTGTGGCATGGGCTGCACAGGAAGCGATGGACACACCGTCCTGCAGGTGTCCCATAACTGCAGAGATGTGGCACCTGGGGACGTGGTCAGTGGGCACGGTGGTGTCATGGTTAACCCATGACAGAGGTGCTGGGGTCGGACTGGGTGACCCTGGCGGTCTTCCCCAACCTGAATGATTCTGTGATTCTATGGCACGGGTGGTGGCGATGGCGGTGCTGGCGGCGATGGCGGTGCTGGCAGCAGTGATGAGGTTTCCCCAGCACTGGGACTCCATTGCCTGACTCCTTGCCCAGTTGGGGATGGTGGGAGGACCCCATGGGGATGTAGGGCAGCCTGCTGCTGGCAATCCCAGCCCAAGGGTGGTTCTCCCACTCACTCACCCTATTCCCTCTTCTCTACAGAGTAAAGACCGCGACAGGAAGACGGCGATCCGGAGCTAGGCGCTCCTGGGAAAGACGGCACGGAGGAGCGGAAGGACGGACAGAAGAGCCGCACATAGAGACCCACGGACACACTCCCGCCTTCACCCCGCTGCCAGGGACAGGACCCTGCCCCTATGGGGCCGTAGGGCCGGGCTGTGGGGACGCCCCGCTGGGACTGAGCCACGCTGGGGACGCTGCCGCCGGGACCGACCGCTGCCCGTGCTGTCCCGTCCAGCTTTGAGCCACGCCATCCCCTGAACTGAGGCCTGGGGTGCTGCATTTGTTGAGTTTAATCAATACATGCTGGTGTTTCATGTCATTGATACGATAATATAAAGCCTGAGCAGCTCGTATAATTAAAGATGAGTATGGTTCAGAGCCAAGGCAGAAGCCTCCTTCCTTCCAGCACAGCACAGCCCTGGTTCTGCAGCGCCAGGAGCTCCGTGCCGGAGCCCGGCTGCAGCAGCAGGTAAAGGCAGTGCTTGGTGAGGACCAGATGCTGCAGCTGGGCCGGGTTTCCTGGGGAAATCAATTACACGTGCAGCGCTGTGAGCCCGGCGCCCGCTGCTCCCCCCGGCACGGCTTGCTCGGCAGTCCTATGGGCTGCAGGGCAGTGAAGCTCCCCAGCATCACCAGTGGGTCCAGAGCACGGGGATCCATGGGATGAGGCTCAGCTGATGCTGGGGGTGTGTGCAAAATGGGGATGTGGGGGTGGTGGGGGATGGGGCACGGTGTGTGGAGCAGCCCTGGGGATCTAATGGGTGATGGATACTTAGCACGGCCATCACCGGTCCTCACATGCATGGAGCAGTGCCCACAGCTAATGCAGTGCCCACAGCTAATGCAGTGCCCACAGCTAATGCAGTGCCCACAGCTAATGCAGTGCCTACAGCTAATGCAGTGCCCACAGCTAATGCAGTGCCCACAGCTAATGCAGTGCCTACAGCTAATGCAGTGCCCACAGCTAATGCAGTGCCCACAGCTAATGCAGTGCCTACAGCTAATGCAGTGCCCACAGCTAATGCAGTGCCTACAGCTAATGCAGTGCCCACAGCTAATGCAGTGCCTACAGCTAATGCAGTGCCCACAGCTAATGCAGTGCCCACAGCTAATGCAGTGCCTACAGCTAATGCAGTGCCCACAGCTAATGCAGTGCCTACAGCTAATGCAGTGCCCACAGCTAATGCAGTGCCCACAGCTAATGCAGACTGGGAAAGCCCAGGTCAGAGCTGGCGAGCAGGTGCTGCACAAGAGCCCAGTGATGGCACCCAGAGCTACAACATGGGGCATCTCCCACCTTGGGTCTGTGCAGCACCTTCTATCTGAGGTCATCTTGGGTTCTATCTTACGGCATCTCCTCTCCTGCAGCATTTCCCATGTCAGGACCATGTAGCATCTCCTGTCCTGGGACTGTGCAGCACCTCCCATCTCAGGGCTCCGTGGAATCTCCCATCTTGGGGTTGTGCAGCACCTCCCGTTGTGAGTCCACACGGCATCTCCAATCTGCACCATCTCCCACCTTGGGACAACGTGGAACCTCCCGTCTCGGGACACTGTGCCATCTCCCACCTTGGGACCATGTGGCACATCCCATCTTGTATGCTATATCCTGTCCTGGGGCCACCCAGCATCTCCCATCTCAGGACACTGTGGTATCTCCCATCTTGGGACCACGTAGCATCTCCCATCTTGGGACCATGTAGCATCTCCCATCTTGAGAATGTGCAGCATCCATTCATTATCTTGGGTCCAAGTGGCATCTCCCATCTTGAGACTGCATGGTATCTCTTATCTTGTGTGGCATCTCCCATCTCATGCAGCATCTCCCATCTCAGGTCCATGCAGCATTTCCTGTCACAGGACCAGGTGACATCTCCCATCTTGGGACCATGTGTGACATTGGGACTGGGCAGCACGTCCCACTTTCTGTAGCATTCTCCCACCTTGGGATGGTGTGAAACCTCCCATCTCAGGACACTGTGCCACCTCCAATCTCATGGCCACGTGGCATCTCCCACCTTGGGACCGCATGGCATCTCCCATCTCATGCCGCATCTCCCACCTCAGGTCAATGCAGTATTTCCCATCTCGGGACCACGTGGCATCTCCCACATTGGAGCACTGTGCTGTCTCCCATGTTGGGACCATGTGCCATCTCCTGTCTTGGGACTGTGCAGCATCTCCCACGTTGGAGCACTGCGCTGTCTCCCATCTTGGAACCACGTGGCATCTCCCACCTCATGCAGGATCTCCCACGTCAGGTCCATGCAGCATTTCCCATGTCAGGACCATGTGGCATCTCCCATCCTGGGACATCACGGCATCTCCATCTTGGGGATGGGGTTGGGGGCTTCACGCTGGGATTTGGACGCGTTTCACTGCTCAGAGGTGGAAATGTTGCTATTTTTACTTGCAATAATAGCAGTTTTGAAGCTGGGGAAAGGGGTTTGGAAGGCTCCCTGCCTCTCAAAGGCACACAGAGCGGTGATGGATCCCCTTAAATTGAAACCGGGAGGAAACGCTCAGCGGAGCCCTCGGGGTGCTGCAGGTGAGGTCGTAGCACTCAGAGCATCGCCACTGCTCTGCTCATGCCAGGGGATGCGGCCCATCCATCCCCACCACCCTGAGCTACGCGGTCACACAGGAACAGCAGCCATGCAGGGACAGGACAGGAGCCTTGCAGGGACAGCAGCCATGCAGGGACAGGATCCATGCAGGGACAGCAGCCATGCAGGGACAGGATCCATGCAGGGACAGCAGCCATGCAGGGACAGGAGCCATGCAGGGACAGCAGCCATGCAGGGACAGGAGCCATGCGGGGACAGCAGCCATGCAGGGACAGGAGGCATGCAGGGACAGGAGCCATGCAGCGACAGGATCCATGTAGGGACAGCAGCCATGCAGAGACAGGATCCATGCAGGGACAGGACAGCAGCCATGCAGGGACAAGAGCCATGCAGGGACAGGAGCCATGCAGGGACAGCAGCCATGCAGGGACAGTAGCCATGCAGGGACAGGAGCCATGCAGGGACAGCAGCCATGCAAGGACAGTAGCCATGCAGGGACAGCAGCCATGCAGAGACAGGATCCATGCAGGGACAGCAGCCATGCAGGGACAGTAGCCATGCAGGGACAGCAGCCATGCAGGGACAGCAGCCATGCAGGGACAGCAGCCATGCAGGGGCAGGATCCATGCAGGGACAGCAGCCATGCGGGGACAGGAGCCATGCAGGGACAGCAGCCATGCAGGGACAGGACAGCAGCCATGCAGGGACAGGATCCGTGCAGGGACAGGACCTTGGTGTGCTGATGGACAGTGGGCTGAATGTGAGGCAGCAGTGTGCCCAGGTGGTCAAGAAGGCCAATGGCATCCTGGCTTGGACCAGGAATGGTGAGCAGGACTGGAAGTCATCCTGCCCTGCACTCTGCGCTGGTGAGGCCTCATTTCAAGTGCTGTGTTCAGTTTGGGGCACCTCAGTACAGAAAGGACATGGAGGTGCTGGAGCAGGTCCAGAGAAGGGCAACGAGGCAGGTGAAGGAGAGTATGGCCTTCAAGGAGAGACTGAAGGAACTGGGGCTGATTGGTCTGAGCAGAAGGAGGCTGAGGGGAGACCTGATGGCTCTCTTCCATTACTGAAAGGTGCTGACAGTGAGAGCGGGGCTGCTCTCTTCTCACTGCTGACAGCTGATGGGACGAGGGGAAATGGCCTCAAGGTGCACCAGGGGAGGTTGAGGTTGGATGTCAGGAAGCACCTCTTTATATGAAGGGTGGTTAAGCACCGGGATGGGCTGCCCAGGGGAGGTGGTTGAGTCACCATCCCTGGGTGTGTTTAACAACCATTTGGATGTGGTGCTCAGGGATAGGACTGAGCAGAGAGTTGTTAGGGTGGGATGGTTGGTTGGGTCATGGTTGGACCTTTAAGGTCTTTCCCTACCGGAGTGATTTTATGACTCTAGGAGCCTCGCAGGGAACAGGAACCATGCAGGGATAGGAACCATGCAGGGACAGGAGCCATGCAGGGACAGGAGCCATGCAGGGACAGCAGCCATGCAGGGACAGCAGCCATGCAGGGACAGCAGCCATGCAGGGACAGGAGCCACACAGGGACAGGAACCATGCAGGGACAGGAGCCACACAAAGGCCGTGGTGCTGGCACTGCAATGGATCCTCTTCTCCATCCACCACAGCTTTGCTCCATGAAGTCATGGATGGCAGCACAGACATCAGCTGGGTGATGATGGGCAGCATGCAGCAAACCCCTTCCTTCCCCTGCCCGGACGTTGCAGCCCTGTTGCAACCCAGCATGCATCCAGCTCCTGGCTTTGCTCCTCTGTGCCTGTGCTCAGCTGTTTCCACCTTTGCATGGCGTGTTTCTGCCTTTGCACACTTTGCTTCCACACGTGCATGGCCTACCTCTGCCTTTGTGTGCCTTGTTTCCATACTTGCATGGATTGCTTCCGCCTTTGCACAGTTTGTTTCCACTCTTACACGGTTTTGTTTCCACCTTTGAACAGTTTGCTTCCGTATCTGCATGGCTTGTTTCCACCTTTGCATGATCTGTTTCTGCCTTTGCAGTTTGCTTCTGCATTTGCACAGCTTGTTTCCACCTTTGCACGGCTTGTTTCCATCCCCTGCAGGGCTCGTTTCTGCCTTTGCACGCTTTGTTTCTGCACTTGCACAGCCTGACTTTGCACAACTTCTTTCCTTATTTGCACGGCTTCTTTCCTTATTTGCATGGACTCTTTCTGTCTCTGCAAGGTTTGCTTCCGCATTTGCACGGCTTGTTTCCACCTCTGCATGGTTTGCTTCCTCCTTTGCACACCTCGTCCCTGCACGTGCACACCTTGCTTCCCCATCTGCATGCTGTGCTCCTTTATTTGCCCCCCACAACGGGGGGCAATTGACCCCCAGAGCCCCAAACCAAAGCACTCGAACTAGCAGGAGCTCAGCACCAGACCCCCCCATAGCACAGAGTCCCCCCCACTGCAGGGCTCTGCTGCTCATTGCCTGCACCCCACATCCTGCAGCAGGGTGGGGGGGGGACAACAGACCCCAGCACGGGACACGCAGCCCCCTCAGGTCCCCTCACACGTGGCTGCGGCTCCCAATGATCACTTCCATGCACCCCCCGGGCCTCTGCCCCATGGCGTGCAGCTGGCAGCCGTTAAAGCCACGCAGGTGGCAATTATGGGGCAGCTGGGAGAGAAAGCTGTGCGGGGTCTGTTGGAAGAAAGGAAGGGGTTCTGCCGGCACCTCCCACCCCCACTGCTGCAGGGGGAGCACGTCACTGGGTGCCCCTCACACCCAAGCGATGGGGAATCATGAATTGGGGCGCAGAGGCAGCAGGGAGCAGCAGTGAATGATGCCAACCATGTCCTGTCAGGTCCAAGACTGAGGACACAACCCTGAGGGGCTGTGCAGCATCAGGGTACACAACTCTGTGCCCCCCTCACCCCCATGTACAGCCCTGGGGGGGACGATATTGGGGAGGTAGGTGGGGAAAACTGGGGAGGATGATGGGGGTGGTGCTGGGGGTATGATGAAAAATGGGGGGAGCTGAGGAGCTGGAGGGGCTCTAGGGGAGATTTGGGAGCTGGGAAGGATGCTGGGAACTGGAGAGGGGTGCTGGGGAGCTGGGGGGGGGGCTAGGGGGTATGTTGGGAGCTGAGGAGCTGGTGGGGATGCTGTGAATGTGGGGGGGTCTGGGTGACATGCTGGGGAGCTGGGAGATGATGGGCACTGTGGGGGCTGCAGGGGAGCTGGGAGATGATGGGCATTGTGGGGGCTGCAGGGGAGCTGGGGGGGGGGGCCTGCAGGGGATGCTGGGCACTGGGGGGGTCCTGGGGAGCTGGTGGGGATGTATATGGAGCACAACCAGCCTGGAGGAGCCCTCAGTCCTTCCCAAATCTCTGGGTTGCCTGGAAGGGAGCAGAGCCCTTGGGCACCTCCGTGCACCCACAGGTGTTCAGGGCTCAGCAGTCACCCCATATTGTTGTGCACCCACCCCACACAGCTATGGGGCTCCGGGAGCCCTCGGAGCGGGATGTGGCTGCAAATGGGGCCGCATCCAACGGCAGAGCAGAATAAACCCCATAATGGCAGGTTCAGCATCGCAGTAACCCAACGCCGCGTTTCCTCCTCCTAATCCGCAGGAACCGCAGGGAATGGGGGGGAGGGGGGGAAGGGGCCACGACGCCATGTCCCCACGGTGCCACAACCCAGCAATGCTCGTGTCCCAGCAATGCTCGTGTCCCAGCAATGCTCGTGTCCCCACAATGCTTGTATCCCCACAATGCTTGTATCCCTGCAACATTCCTGTCCCCACGATGCTTGTGTCCCCGTGACATTTGTGTCCCCGTGATGCTCGTGTCCCCACAGTGCCTGCCTCACTCCAGTCTGTGTCCCCACAATGCTCCCATTCCTGCAATGCTCACGTCCCCATGATGCTCACGTCCCCATGATGCTCGTGTCTCTGTGATGCACGTGTCCCCACAGTGCTTGTGTTCCTACAGCACTCGTCCCCACGATGCTCCCGTCCCCACAAGCTCATCTCCATGACACACACACATCCCCATCTCCCCATGACACACATACCCCTGCAGTGCACACATCCCCACGACAGGCACCCCACACTCACTCCCCTGTGCCCACATCCCTGCAATCCTATATAGATCTCTATAACACTCATGTTTGACACTCACGTCCCTACAAGACCCAGACCCCACACAATCATCCCCCACAGCACTGGTGCCCCCGTGATGCCGGTGTCCCCACGATGCCAACATCCCCATGACCCCCCACATCCCCACACTTCCCTGGGGCTCCCCAATGCCCACAGGAACCCAGGACCTGCACGGAGCTCTCAGGGCACGCGACATGGAGAGGAGCAAAGGCAGCACGGAGCAACCCCGGTGCCCAGAAGCACTCGGTGCACATAAACAGCTGCAGGACACACTGAGCATCACATCACCGCCCTGGAATCTGGGGACGGGCACACAGCCCTGAGCTCACACACCACGCTGTGCCAGCGCAGCAGCACTCAGAGGATCCCATGGTCAGATCCACCCCGAGGTGCTCACACTGCTCTCATACACCCCGAGGTGCTCACACTGTTCTGATACACCCCGAGGTGCTCACACTGCTCTCATACACCCTGAGCTGCTCACACTGCTCTCATGCACCCCCAGGTGCTCACACTGCTCTCATACACCCCAAGGTGCTCACACTGCTCTCATACACCCCAAGGTGCTCACACTGCTCTCATACACCCCCAGGTGCTCACACTGCTCTCATGCACCCCCAGGTGCTCACACTGCTCTCATGCACCCCGAGGTGCTCACACTGCTCCCATACACCCCCAGGTGCTCACACTGCTCCCATACACCCCGAGGTGCTCACACTGCTCTCATACACCCCGAGGTGCTCACACTGCTCTCATACACCCCCAGGTGCTCACACTGCCCTTATACACCCCGAGGTGCTCACACTGCTCTGATCCACCCCCAGGTGCTCACACTGCTCTCATACACCCCGAGGTGCTCACACTGCTCTCATACACCCCGAGGTGCTCACACTGCCCTCATACACCCCGAGGTGCTCACACTGCTCTCATACACCCCCAGGTGCTCACACTGCCCTTATACACCCCGAGGTGCTCACACTGCTCTCATACACCCCCAGGTGCTCACACTGCCCTTATACACCCCGAGATGCTCACACTGCCCTTATACACCCCGAGGTGCTCACACTGCTCTCATACACCCCGAGATGCTCACACTGCCCTTATACACCCCGAGGTGCTCACACTGCTCTCATACACCCCGAGATGCTCACACTGCCCTTATACACCCCGAGGTGCTCACACTGCTCTCATACACCCCGAGGTGCTCACACTGCCCTTATACACCCCAAGGTGCTCACACTGCTCTGATACACCCCCAGGTGCTCACACTGCTCTCATACACCCCGAGGTGCTCACACTGCTCTCATACACCCCGAGGTGCTCACACTGCCCTTATACACCCCGAGGTGCTCACACTGCCCTTATACACCCCCAGGTGCTCACACTGCTCTCATACACCCCAGGTGCTCACACTGCTCTCATACACCCCGAGGTGCTCACACTGCTCTCATACACCCCGAGGTGCTCACACTGCTCTCATACACCCCGAGGTGCTCACACTGCTCTCATACACCCCGAGGTGCTCACACTGCTCTCACACACCCCGAGGTGCTCACACTGCTCTCATACACCCCGAGGTGCTCACACTGCTCCCATACACCCCCAGGTGCTCACACTGCCCTTATACACCCCCAGGTGCTCACACTGCTCTCATACACCCCCAGGTGCTCACACTGCTCTCATACACCCCGAGGTGCTCACACTGCTCTCATACACCCCGAGGTGCTCACACTGCCCTCATACACCCCAAGGTGCTCACACTGCTCCACCTGCACCTGCGCAGCCGCCAGGAAACACGTGTGACCCCGCTGCTCTGCTGCCCCTTTCTTCCTCTGATTTAGGGCCTGCGAGACGCCTCCCCCCTCCCTCTCCTCCCCCAGCCCCAATTCATGCCAGCTGGGATCCCAGCAGGGCAGGTGCTGCTGAACCCCCACAGAGGAATTGGGAACCCCATTGGGGCAAGTGCTGCTGAGCCCCCCAGAGGAATGGGGGTCCATCACTGGGGCAGGTGCTGCAGCTCCACATCAAGGAATGGGGATCCCCATTGAGGCAGGTGCTGCAGCTCCACACCAAGGAATGGGGATCCCCATTGGGGCAGGTGCTGCTGAACCCCCCCAGAATAGCAGAGATCCCCCATTGGGGCAGGTGCTGCTGACCCCCCCTTGAGGAATGGGGATCCCCATTGGGGCAGGTGCTGCTGACCCCCCCCTTGAGGAATGGGGGTCCATCACTGGGGCAGGTGCTGCAGCTCCACACCAAGGAATGGGGATCCCCATTGGGGCAGGTGCTGCAGCTCCACACCAAGGAATGGGGATCCCCATTGGGGCAGGTGCTGCTGAACCCCTCCCAGAATAGCAGAGATCCCCCATTAGGGCAGGTGCTGCTGACCCCCACCTTGAGGAATGGGGATCCCCATTAGGGCAGGTGCTGCTGACCCCCCCCTTGAGGAATGGGGATCCCCCACTGGGACAGGTGCTGCTGAACCCCCCCAGAACAGCAGAGATCCCCCATTAGGGCAGATGCTGCTCACCCCCCCCCTTGAGGAATGGGGATCCCCATTGGGACAGGTGCTGCTGAACACCCCCCCCCCCCTTGCCGTGGGGCAGCAGGGACCCCTGGCACAGCATAAATCCCTCCACTCCACATCTCCATCTGCGTCCCCATATCCCCATATCCCCCGTTCCACCCCCTACCCCCACAACCCCCCCCCCCCCCCCCATTACGGCCGCAGCTGCGGGGCCGGATTGGAAGCGCAGGTACGCGCTGGCTCGCTGCCCGTCTCCCCTGTGTCTGTCTGGGGGAAGAGGAAGCCGGTCCACCTCTGGAATCCTTCACTCTCTCCTCGTTGCTGCTCTCCCCGCGTCCCCCCCCCGGGGATTCGGGGTCAGCCGCTCTCTCCCGGTCTCTCTTTTTTCCCCCTGCCCCTATCGGATTACAATGCGTGCAGTGTTCGCTCCAAATCCCCCTCCGCACGTTAATTCTGCTCCTCTGTCTCTTAACTACCAAACCGCTTTCCTGTGCCTCCTGTCTTTCCATTCCCCCCCTGCTATTTTTTATCTCTGACAAATAGAAGGGACGTCAGCTCCAATCCGAGTCCCGGCCACGGGCAGTGCCCGGTGCTGGGGATGCAATCCCGGGTGGTTCCAGCGCTCTGTGGGGCTGGGAGAGGGGCTGGGACCCCCCCCCAGGGTGAGAAGCCACCTGCCTCAGTTTCCCTTTGCTGGGGACGGTGTCCCACTTTAGTGCTGGGAATGGATCCTGGGGATGAGCTCCATAGTAAGGAAGGAGGTGGGGACGGCGATGTGCGGCTCTGCTGGATGGGACGGACAGACAGACGGACGGATGGATGCAGCGTGGTGGTGGATGTGGTTGAGTCCTGCCCCACTGCGAGCAGGGAGGGGGGCACGGGGCTGGGATATCCCTGCAGTGTGCACAGAGACTGCAGGGAAGGAGGTGGAGGGCACCAGGAAAACGGGCATAATTCCACCTGGGCACAAGGAAACGCTGAGCTCCAGCGTGGGACGCTTGGAGACACGGTGGGGTCTGCGCCCAGGAGACACTCAGAGCAATCAGGACACGGATCCAGAAGAACCACAGCCCCACTGGGCAGAGGGAGGGGTGAAAAGACCCCCCCCAGGCTCATTGAACAGCGCTCCCACCAGCGGCCGTCAGTAGGTTCCAGAGTGAACGCGGCCCATGGCGACAGCGGTGGCACAGCCAGCGTCTGCTCCGCGTCCCATGGCCTTCAGGGCTATGGGGGAAGCTCAGAGGGTGGGGACAGAGGGGTGCAGGCTCTGACCCCCCCCCAAGGCAGCTCCACCCCCCCCTCACTCCTCCCCAGCTCCGATCTTTCCGTGCTGATTTACTGCCCGCACAAAAAGTTTCCCTCTCCGACTCCAAGATTCCTGGCGTTTTGGCTCCCGCAAACCCGAATCAACTGTTAATTTTGGCAATCCCCCCCTCGGCGCTGCTCCCACCGTGCTCGGACTTTTCCATTCTAAACACCTTGAGAGAGCTGCTCCCGGGGGGGGGGGAACAGTGACACAGGCATTCTCCTCTCCCCGGGCGCTGTGCCCCACACCACCGCCATGCACTGCGAGATTGCGGCTCTGGAGCAGCCCCAGCAGCACGGGATTCATACACAGGGGGGAACAGAAACCCTACAGAGAGCACAGAGACCCCACGGCGTGGGGCTCAGCTGGCACCAGGAGCCTCTGGTTCCATCAGTGCCGGAGCGGTGCCGATCCCCTCCCCATAGCCAAGCGTAAGGCAGCCGCCCAGGGCTCGCTCGGTGCAGAGCAGGCCCCGCTCGTTAAAGGTTACGAGATGTAAAGGCAGAGCGCAGCCCCCCACACCCCCCCCCTCCTCGGCGCCGGCCCAGGCACAGTGAGGGGGAAGGGGCTGGGGGGCGTGTGGCCCCTTCCCACCGCTCTCCCCCCACTTCCAGATTGCGTTTCCCATTGGGACCGATGAGTTCCCCCTTCCCCATCAGCCCCAAGGTTGGTGGGGAGGGGAGCGCACGGCCCCGTCCTGCAGATGGCTTTAATCGTGCCCCACAACCCCCCGGGGACCCCTCCCCTCCCTTCTCGCAGCCATCTGGGAGCAGAGCGGGGATGAAAGCGGTGGGTCTGGGGGAGCCCCCACCCCGCGTCGCACCTGCAGGCCCCGGCCCCCCTCCTTGTCCCAGCACGGGGAAGGATCGGCGCGAGCAGCACGCGATCCGGACGGGGACCTGCCAGGAAGAAAGAGCAGAGGCTTCCATGTCAACATTCCTCCTTAGCAAAACACGGCCCTCTCCCCTCCATAGCCCATTAAAGAGAGATTTCCTGCCGGTGGCGGAGGGAGAGCAGGGGGAGGCACGGGGTGGGGGGGCAGCACCGCGTGGTGCAGCCGGCCCTGAGCGTAGCACCTTGCAGATCATAGAGACAGGGGTGGTTGGGATGGAAGGGTCCTTAAAGGCCACAGAGCCATGGGATGGTTGGGTTGGGAGGGTCCTTAGAGATCAAAAGTCTATGAAATGTTTGGATTGGGAAGGTCCTTACAGATCACAGGGCCATGGGATGGTTGGGTTGGAAGGGTCCTTGGGGATCACAAAGCCATGGGATGGTTGGGTTGGAAGGGTCCTTATAGATCACAGACTGATGGGATGGTTGGGTTGGAAGGGTCCTTACAGATCACAGAGCCATGGGATGGGATGGGTTGGTTTGGGCTGGCTTGGGAAAGTCCTTAAAGGTCACCACAAAATGAGCTCTGTTGGCTTGGAAGGGTCTTTGCAGATCATTGAACCATGGGATGGGTTAGGTTGGAAGGGTCCTGAAAGACCATAGAGACACAGTATGAGTTGAGTTGGGTTGGCAGGGTCCTTACAGAGCACAGCCGTGTGCCCAGCGCATCGCAGTGCAGCAGTTCAGCAGTTCAAACCCAATGCCTGCCCAGAGGAGGAAGGACAAGCATCCAGAGCAACCCGCCTCAGCGGGACCAGAGAGAGAAAAAGCACATGGAGAAAGTATCGCAGCTGTACAGCAATTCACCACACGTCTTTGGCTGCTATGACCAGTCAGATGGGACACGGGCAGCTGGGAAGGCTTCTCCCCTTTCTACTGACAAAGGATTTGCCCTTTGGGGAGCACCAGCTGCTGGAGAGGAGCTCTGCAGAGAAGGACCTGGGGACAACGGTGAGCAATGGCTGACCAAGGGCTGACCACCAGCCAGCAGTGTGCTATGGTGGCCAGGAAGGCCGACGGTGTCCTGGCTGACCAATGGTTGGCCAACAGTTGGCCAACAGTTGGCCAATAGTTGACCAATAGTTGACCAACAGTTGACCGACAGTTGACCAACAGTTGACCACAAGCCAGCAGTGGTCCCAGTGGTCTCTGATGGCCAAGAGGGCTGACGTGTCCCCGAGATGCAGTGCACAAAGCGTGGCCTGCAGGGAAGGGGATGTTCTCCCCCTGCACTGCGCATGGGAGGCCACTGCTGGAGCACTGCACCCAGTGCTGGGCTTCCCACTCTGCAGCCCTTCCACACGGCCGCTGGTGGGTGATGGAGACGCTGAGGACCCCCAGCCCTGCAGCATCCCAGGAGCTCCGGCCACCGAGCACAAAGCAAGTGAGTCTTCAACGACCCTCGGGAGCACCAACCATCACAGCCACAGCTCCTGGCCTCCCCTCCAGCCTGACCCTCGCAGGAGGTGGCGTGCAGCTCGTGAGCGTCACCCACCTGCGCCGCAGCGTCCGGTAATGGGAAAACCCGACACGGTAGGAAAAACCTGATGCCGGGAGAGGAACGAGACGGGGCTGGCGCGTGGGAAGGGCTGCGGGGTCAGCTGCTGCCCCAAGCCGGGGGGCCGGGGGGGCCCGGGGGGTCCCGAAGAGAGGCTGCGGGAGCCGCCGTGAGCGATTTTCAAGCCGGGGTCCGGAGCGCAGAGAGGCTCCAAACAAAGAAGGGATCGCTGCGGGGCCGAGGAAACACGAGAGGAGCCCCGCGCCAGAGCACGGCGCGCAGCTGGGCCGGGATGCGGGGGATGCGGGGAGCGGGGCCGAAGCCAACAAGTCTTTGGCAGCCGTTGTGCCGGTAGCCGACAGAAGCCATTAGCAGCGCTTGGCCGACGCGCAGAGCGACGCGTGGTTCCCGGACACACAAACAGGCGCTCGGCGGCCGCCCCGTGTGCTCTCCGGTTACAGCCGACCCCGGGGCCGGTAGGGGGGGAGATATGAGGGGGGAGCGCCGGCATCGGCTTCCGATCGCGGCTGGGCACCGCCGTGCCGCTACCGCAGCTGGACCCGCCGGGTGGAAGGGCACAAAGGGTCCCAGAGCTGCCGGGTACGAGTCTGGGCTGCGGCAGTGCCAAAATGAGCCCCCAGCATTGGTTAAGAGGGAAAATCCCAACTAAGGCTGAATGAGGCTGAGGGAAGCAGCGTGGAGGAAAGGCGAAGCGTGAACGTGTGGGTTTGGGTCATCCAAAGCAGTGCTGAGTGCTCCGTAACCCATGTGGGTTGTGAGAAGGCAAACGGCGTCTGGTTCCCTACAGGGACCCCAGAGGGGCTGCAGCAAGCGGAGGTCAAGAGGAGGGGACAATAGGATGGGACAAGAGGAGGGGACAATAGGATGGGACAAGAGGAGGGGACAATAGGATGGGACAAGAGGAGAGGACAAGAAGATGGGACAAGAGGAGGGGACAAGAGATGTCCTCAGGTTGGAGGTTAGGGAAAAAGCTCCTCTCCAAATGAGTGGTCATGGATGGGAACAGGCTGCCCAAGGAGGTGGGGGAGTCCCCATCCCCAGAGGTGTTCAGGAACGGTGCAGATGTGGCACTTGGGGACATGGTCAGTGGGCATGGTGGGGATAGGCATGGGTTGGACTGGAGGATCTTGGAGGCCTCTTCCAACCTCAAAGACTCCATAGTTGTATTTAGGGCCATGGTGGGGATAGGCATGGGTTGGACTGGGGGATCTTAGAGGCCTCTTCCAACCTCAAAGACTCCATAGTTGTATTAGGGCCATGGTGGGTGTGGGCGGGGGTTGGACTGGGGGATCTTGGAGGCCTTGTCTAACCTCAAAGACTCTATAGTTGTATTTAGGGCCATGGTGGGGATAGGCATGGGTTGGACTGGGGGATCTTGGAGGTCTCTTCCAACCTTAATGACTCTGTGGTTGAGTTTTGGGTCATGGTGCGGATGGGTTGGGGTTGGACTGGGGGATCTTGAGGTCTTCTCCAGTTGATTCTACAATTATATGATTACAGGAGTCCAAGCTGCCTGTTCAGCCCATCCCACAGACAGGGGACGAGCAGGGCAACCCCTGCAGCATATTGAGATACACACAGCAGGTCACAGGGGATACCCTGTGGCTCCCAAGAGCTTAACAAGATTAGTTTTGGGTTTCCAACCTAACCCATTCTGTGACTTTTAAGGACCCTTCCACCCCAACTATTTCACGGCTATGCAATCTTTAAGGACCCAACCCAAGCTCTAACAAAACCCATGGCTCTATGATGTTTAAGGACCCTCCCAACCCAATCATTCTATGGCTCTATGAACTTTAAGGATCCTTCCACCACCATCATTTCACAGTTGTACGATCTTTAAGGACCCTCCCAACACCATAATTCCATGGCTCTACAGTCTTTAAGGATCCTCCCAACCCAACCCCCCCATGGCTCTATGATCTTCCAGGACCCTTCCATCCTAATCCATGACCCTATGCTCATTTACTCAGCACACCTCCCCTCTCCTCCCCTGTGCAGGACACTGCTGGTCCCAGGTGCAGGTACAGGATGAGTGCAGACCCTGCAGCACCACCAGCTGCACCCACCCACCCGAACCACGAACCCCACGGGCCGATGCCCCTCCAGGAGCCATCCAGGTACCCACATTATGGGCATCTCCTGGGCTCCTCCCGCAGCCACCGGGCATCGCTGCCCTCCCCAACCCGCTCAGCCCCCTCTCCCAGTGCAAAGGAACGCGGGGTTGTTTTGACAGACTCGTCTGTGCTGGCGGTGACGAGTCCGCTCGCTATCTTCCAGGGGTTTGCAAAGGGCTTGATTATTTTGTTCCAGAGTTTTTCCAGGAATTGAAGTAAAGTCGAGCGGTGTTTTTTTGGACAAGTTGTGCTACTGGATCGGGAGGGATGAAAACAAAATCCCTGAGCGGGGCCAGCCTGCGAGAGAGCTGAGAGCAGGACGGGGGGAACGCGGCCAGGATAGCAGGTCGGTGTCGGTCACTGCATTGAGAAGGGCACTGCATTGCACAGGGCACTGCATCGAGAAGAGCACTGCATTGCAATGCACAGGGCACTGCATTGAGAAGGGCACTGCATTGCACAGGGAACTGCATCAAGAAGGGCACTGCATTGCACAGGGCACTGCATCGAGAAGAGCACTGCATTGAGAACGGCACTGCATTGAGAAGGGCACTGCATTGCACAGGGTGCTGCATCGAGAAGAGCACTGCATTGAGAAGGGCACTGCATTGCACTGCACAGGGCGCTGCATTGCACAGGGCACTGCATCAAGAAGGGCACTGCATTGAGAAGAGCACTGCATTGCAATGCACAGGGTGCTGCATCGAGAAGGGCATTGCATTGCACTGCACAGGGCACTGCATTGCACAGGGCACTGCATCGAGAAGAGCACTGCATTGCAATGCACAGGGTGCTGCATCGAGAAGGGCACTGCATTGCAATGCACAGGGTGCTGCATCGAGAAGGGCACTGCATTGAGAAGGGCACTGCATTGCACAGGGCACTGCATCGAGAAGGGCACTGCATTGGGAAGGGCACTGCATTGAGAAGGGCACTGCATTGCACAGGGCACTGCATCGAGAAGGGCACTGCATCGAGAAGAGCACTGCATTGAGAACGGCAATGCATTGAGAAGGGCACTGCATTGCACAGGGCACTGCACTGCACAGGGTGCTGCATCGAGAAGAGCACTGCATTGAGAAGGGCACTGCATTGCACTGCACAGGGCGCTGCATTGCACAGGGCACTGCATCGAGAAGGGCACTACATTGCACAGGGCACTGCATCGAGAAGGGCACTGAATTGCACTGCACAGGGCACTGCATTGCACAGGGCACTGCATTGGGAAGGGCACTGCATTGCACAGGGCACTGCATCGAGAAGGGCACTGCATTGAGGAGGGCACTGTATCGGGAAGGGCACTGCATTGCACAGGGCACTGCATTGAGAAGGGCACTGCATTGCACTGCGCAGGGCGCTGCATTGCACAGGGCACTGCATCGAGAAGGGCACTACATTGCACAGGGCACTGCATTGCACTGCACAGGGCACTGCATTAGGTTGGGCACTGCATTGCTCAGGACGCTGCACTGCTCAGGGCACTGTATCATGATGGGCACTGCATCACACATGGCACTGTATCATGATGGGCACTGCATTACACATGGCACCACATCCATCAGGCACTGCACCACATGCACATGGCACTGCATATCCCATCCCACACAGAGCTGCTGAGCGCACGGCCATCACCGCAGCACAGCCAGGAGCCTCCCATGCAGCTCCTGGAGCGATCAGAGCCACACACAGCACTGCAGCTGCAGCTTTGTGCCAACGAATGGGTGCAGGAGATGCAGCGCTGCAAGGGCACGGGGCGAGCAGAGCCGGATGCATTCACCAGGAGTGGAAAACAGCCCCATGAGGCCAGAAGCGTGTTGGGAGCAGAGGGATGCTGGAGCAGCCGCCGGCAGCTGGGCTCTGGGGTGGCACCGTTCCCTGTGCCGTGGCCATACCTGCGTGAGCCGCCCAGCCGCTGCAACGCAGCATTGCTGCTGTGGCTGCAGTGAGAGGGGGAGCTTTGCCAGCAGCCCTGGCGTCCCGCAGCCACGGCTCTGCCAGCGCAGGGATGGAGCAGCTCCAGCGCGGGGGTGGGAGGAGTGGCTGCGCTCCGCCATCCGCACCGGGAAGCGAGCCGGGTCGGCACGGCGATGGATGAGGGCAGAATGTGGGACAAGGCAATGGGAACCGGTGGTGGTGGTGGCACTGGCACGGAGCCCCATCCCTGGAGGTGTATGAGGCCGTGGATGGGGTCCTGGGCAGCCTGAGTCAGCGGGGGGCACACAGCCCACAGCAGGGGAGCCTTCCAATGCAACCAGTTCTGTGGCCATTAAGGGCTCCTCCAACACAACCATCCCACAGTTGTATGATCTTGAAGGACCCTTTCAACCCAACCATCCCACAGCTCGGTCATCTTGAAGGACCCTTCCAACCCAACTGTTCCGCAGTTCCATGATCTTCCAGGTCCCCTCCAACCCAGCTGTGCTGCGGCTCTCTGCATGAACGTGGCTCTGAATGAACGTGGCTCTGAGTTAATGTGGCTCACTGAGTTAATGAACGTGGCTCCCTGAATTAACCTGCCCTGCACTTGCAGGCTGCTCCCTGCCCCCCTCCGGGTGCAGCAGGGCCGGAGGAATCGGAGCGGATCCTGGAGTGCAGCCCATGGAGCTGAGCCGCGCAGAGCCGGCACGCAGAGGGGGAAAGTCAATGGAAAAAAAGAATAAAAAAAGAAGAAAAAAGAAGAAAAAAGAAGCAAAAAAAAAAAAAAAAAAAAAAGAAAGAAGGAAAAGTTTCCACTCATCAGCCGCGAGTTGTTGTGGGTTTCTCGCTCTCCTTGGGTCAGAGACCTGATCGGTTTAAATGTATTCGGTGATGTCATTCCTTCCAGAAGGAAAAAGCCTTTCCTGCCCCAACTGAGCCGCTTCACAAACGCTTTAAATATCAGCTCTGGGGCAGCCAAGAGACAGAGTAATGGAGCTCCTTTTTCACGGCTGTATCAGCACCAGTTCATCACCAGCTCTCCCCCGCTTCCCCCCCCAGCTCCAGCCCTCCCCATCCCCACCACAGAGAATCCCCCGGCAGCAGCAGCTGCTCATTGCCGTGCTCTGCCCGGTCCCAGGGACACACGGTGCAGTGGGGAAGGGGCTGCCTGGTGGGGAAGGGGCTGCCTGGTCCTGGCTCCGATGTGCCGAGCGTGGAAGCCTTCCATCCTGGAGTGCCAGGAGCCCCACCGAGTGCCCGAGCTGCCCCAGTCCAAACCAGTGCTGTGAGCTCCCAGTGCTGTGAGATCCCATTGCTGTGAGCTCCCAGTGCTGTGAGATCCCATTGCTGTGAGCTCCCAGTGCTGTGAGATCCCATTGCTGTGAGATCCCAGTGCTGTGAGCTCCCAGTGCTGTGAGATCCCATTGCTGTGAGCTCCCAGTGCTGAGAGTTCCCAGTGTTGTGAGCTCCCAGTGCTGTGAGCTCCCAGTGCTGTGAGCTCCCAGTGTTGTGAGCTCCCAGTGCTGTGAGCTCCCAGTGCTGTGAGCTCCCAGTGCTGAGAGCTCCCAGTGTTGTGAGCTCCCAGTGCTGTGAGCTCCCAGTGTTGTGAGCTTCCAGTGCTGTGAGATCCCATTGCTGTGAGCTCCCAGTGCTGTGAGCTCCCAGTGTTGTGAGCTCCCAGTGCTGAGAGCTCCCAGTGTTGTGAGCTTCCAGTGCTGAGAGCTCCCAGTGCTGAGAGCTCCCAGTGTTGTGAGCTTCCAGTGCTGTGAGATCCCATTGCTGTGAGCTCCCAGTGTTGTGAGCTCCCAGTGCTGAGAGCTCCCAGTGTTGTGAGCTTCCAGTGCTGTGAGCTCCCAGTGCTGTGAGCTTCCAGTGCTGTGAGATCCCATTGCTGTGAGCTCCCAGTGCTGTGAGCTCCCAGTGCTGAGAGCTCCCAGTGTTGTGAGCTTCCAGTGCTGAGAGCTCCCAGTGCTGAGAGCTCCCAATGCTGTGAGCTCCCAGTGCTGCGCCAGCCCGGCTTCCCACGGCGGCCCCAAGCACCGCAACCGGTGCCGAATCCATCCCCAGTCTATGGGGGGGAGTGGAGAGCTGTGGAGCACAGGGCCCGAGCCACACGTCCTGATCCTCTGGCTCTGCTCAGCCTCTGTTTAACCATCAGTGAGTGGCAGCTGAGCTCCCACAGGAGCCCACGCGATGCCCCTCACCTAGAAATCCATAGGAAAGCCCATGGCCACGCTCAGTGCAGAAGGGCTCTTCTCTACCGATGGCGCTGCCATTGGGCGCACCTGCAGTTTGCTGATGGCGCCCAGCTGAGTGGGGTGGCTGATCCAACAGAAGGAAGAGATGGCATCCAGAGGGTCCCGGCTGGGCTGAAGATGGGGTTGGAGATGGATGGGCTTTGAGGACCCTTTCCAATCCAACCTCACCCATTCCATGGTGTGATGCTCCATAAGGACCCTTCCAACCCAACCACTCTATGGTTCTGTGAATCCAAGACCTTTGGTGGTTGATGCATGGAGGAAGATGGGATGGGATGCGCTGAAAGCAGAGCTTCCCACCCTTTGATGACAACGAGATGGGACAACAAAACAGCTCCAAGGCCCCATCCCACTGCCCAGGAAGGTGGAAGGGAGTCCCCATCTCTGGAGGTGTTACAGAACAGTGGAGATGTGGCACCTGGGGACACGGGCAGTGGGCACGGTGGGACAGGATGGGCTGGACTGGGGGATCCTGGAGCTCTCTTCCAACCTTAATGACTCTATGGCTCTATTTAGGGTCACAGTGAAGATGGATTGGGGTTGGACTGGGGGGTCCTGGAGGTCTCTTCCAACCTTAATGACTCTATGGCTCTATTTAGGGTCACAGTGAAGATGGATTGGGGTTGGACTGGGGATCCTGGAGGTCTCTTCCAACCTTAATGACTCTATGGCTCTATTTAGGGTCACAGTGAAGATGGATTGGGGTTGGACTGGGGATCCTGGAGGTCTCTTCCAACCTTAATGACTCTATGGTTCTGTTTAGGGTCACAATGAAGACAGGTTGGGGTTGGACTGGGGGATCCTGGAGGTCTCTTCCAACCTTAATGACTCTATGGCTCTATTTAGGGTCACAGTGAAGATGGATTGGGGTTGGGCTGGGGATCCTGGAGGTCTCTTCCAACCTTAATGACTCTATGGCTCTATTTAGGGTCACAGTGAAGATGGATTGGGGTTGGACTGGGAGATCCTGGAGGTCTCTTCCAACCTTAATGACTCTATGGTTCTGTTTAGGGTCATGTTGGAGATGGATTGTGGGATCTTGGAGATCTCATCCATCCTCAATGATTCTATGACCACCCCACAGCCCAGCACACAGCAGAGTGTTCCTGGTGCGCACAGCTCAGGGACTGGCATGGATCCTTGAGGTTTCATAGCACTGATCCCAGCTTGGAGCACCGCAGCTCTGGATGCTCCCATTACTGTGTGCAGACCCCAATGTCTGTGCGCCGCCCTCTCCTCATGGTGCAGTGATGCTCTGCTTCGTGCCATGTAAGATAATACGGCCGCACAGCGAGCACGTCCCTCTCCTCCCATTTTGGTTTTAAACCTGACGCCGTTTCATCTCCTCAAATATCCCCTTCTGCATCCTGTTAGTGTCCTCCCGACTCCGCTTCGCCTCCAGCCGACACAAATCTCCTCCTCTCACATCACCTCGTCTGCACGCTCCCCCCAGGCCTCCAATTATCCCCTCCAT
Source organism: Excalfactoria chinensis (assembly GCF_039878825.1). Taxonomy (NCBI): domain Eukaryota; kingdom Metazoa; phylum Chordata; class Aves; order Galliformes; family Phasianidae; genus Excalfactoria; species Excalfactoria chinensis. The sequence goes on from NW_027315568.1 coordinate 78,978, forward strand.
CCATCTCCTCAGCTCCTTTTGCTCTCCCTCGGCCGTTCCAAAACGGGATGGTGGAAATGGGGCATGGCACTGCAGCTGGAGGACCTCAGCGCTGGGCTGGAGTTGCAACGCAGCGCTTTCCTCCCTGCGTACGTCGTCTTTCAGCTCCTTCCTGATGTCGTGTGTGGCAGCCTGTGCCTTCCCAGGAACTGTTTGTGTTGATGGGACAGAAGGCACCGGGGAGCCCTGAGCCTCATCCTTGTATGCACCCAAAGCGCCGTGCCACCCTCCCTCCCCAGTACACAACCCAGCTGCAGCGTGTGGTGCTCCCAGCAACGGGATCCAGAGCTTTTTGGAAGGGACACAGCAACACTGAGAGGCACTTCCCCCTTGGAAAAAGGTTAAGGAGCGTAAAAAGCGTGGAGCTGAGCAGCAAAGCTGCTTTGGGAACTGGGAGGTTCCCTGAGTGCCACCCTGGGGCTGCCTGTGAGCTTTGGCACGGCACTGGCCATTAAGTCTCTCCTTGTCTGGCTCTGGAGCTTCTGCACAGCACGGCACTGCACAGCACGGCACTGCACAGCATGGCACTGCACAGCTGCGCAGCAAGGCACTGCACAGCACTGCACTGCACAGCAAGGCACTGCACTGCACTGCGCTGCACAGCACGTCACAGCACAGCACAACACTGCACAGCACTGCTCAGCAAGGCACTGCACTGCACTGCACTGTGCTGCACAGCACGGCACAGCACAGGACAGCACTGCATGGCACTGCACAGCACAGCACTGCACAGCACAGCACTGCACAGCACAGCACAGCATGGCACTGCACAGCATGGCATGGCACAGCATGGCACTGCATTGCATAGCACTGCACAGCACGGCACTGCACAGCACTACACAGCATGGCACTGCACAGCACGGCACTGCACAGCATGGCACTGCACAGCTGCACAGCATGGAACTGCACAGCACGGCACAGCATGGCACTGCACAGCACAGCACTGCACAGCACTACACAGCACGGCACTGCACAGCACGGCACTGCACAGCACAGCACAGCATAGCACTGCCCACAAGGCTCTGCACAGCACAGCCACCCACAGAATGTCTCCTTTCCTGGCTCCGGAGCTTTGGCACAGCCCAGCACTGCTCACAGGGCCCCTCCTTGCCCAGCTCCAGAGCTCTGGCACGGCTCAGCGCTGCCCATGAGCTTTGGCACAGCACAGCTGCATGAGCTGCATGCTGGGTCCCTCCTTTCCTGGCTCTGGAGCTTTGGCACGGCACAGAACTGCTTGCAAACTCCAGCACAGCACGGCACTGCCCACGGGGCCCCTCCTCGCCCATCTACACAACTTTGGCACGGCACAGCCCACATCCCGTTAGCTCTGGTACTGCACTGCCCACGGGCTTTGGCACTGCACATCCCATAAGCTCTGGTACTGCACATCCCATAAGCTCTGGCACTGCACATCCCATTAGCTCTGGTACTGCACATCCCATAAGCTCTGGCACTGCACATCCCATTAGCTCTGGTACTGCACATCCCATAAGCTCTGGTACTGCACATCCCATAAGCTCTGGCACTGCACATCCCATAAGCTCTGGCACTGCACATCCCATAAGCTCTGGCACTGCACATCCCATAAGCTCTGGCACTGCACATCCCATAAGCTCTGGTACTGCACATCCCATAAACTCTGGCACTGCACTGCCCATAAGCTCTGGCACTGCACATCCCTTAAACTCTGGTACTGCACATCCCATTAGCTCTGGCACTGCACATCCCATAAGCTCTGGTACTGCACTGCCCACGGGCTCTGGCACTGCACATCCCATTAGCTCTGGCACTGCACATCCCATAAGCTTTGGCACTGCACATCCCATAAACTCTGGTACTGCACATCCCATAACCTCTGGCACTGCAGATCCTATTAGGTCTGGCACTGCACATCCCATAAGCTCTGGCACTGCACATCCCATAAGCTCTGGTACTGCACTGCCCACGGGCTTTGGCACTGCACAGCCCATTAGGTCTGGCACTACACATCCCATAAGCTCTGGCACTGCACATCCCATAAGCTCTGGCACTGCACATCCCATAAGCTCTGGTACTGCACTGCCCACGGGCTTTGGCACTGCACATCCCATAAGCTCTGGCACTGCACATCCCATAAGCTCTGGCACTGCACATCCCATTAGCTCTGGTACTGCACATCCCATAAGCTCTGGTACTGCACATCCCATACGCTCTGGCACTGCACATCCCATAAGCTCTGGCACTGCACATCCCATAAGCTCTGGCACTGCACATCCCATAAACTCTGGTACTGCACATCCCATAAGCTCTGGCACTGCACATCCCATAAGCTCTGGCACTGCACATCCCATAAGCTCTGGTACTGCACATCCCATAAGCTCTGGCACTGCACATCCCATACGCTCTGGCACTGCACATCCCATACGCTCTGGCACTGCACATCCCATAAGCTCAGTCACAGCACTGACTGCCCATGAGCTCCAGCATGGCACTGCCCACTCCTCCCTCTCTGCTCCAGGCTCTGAGCACACACTTGCCGGCCAGGCACGCTCACAGGGGAGCACAGAGATCAGGCAGAGCCAGGCAGGTCAGGAAGCGCACGCACGGCTGCACACACACACACACACACACACAGAGCGATGAGTGAAGGAGCCGTCTGCCAGCAGCACATTCTGCAGCGCTTTTCTCTCTTGGCTAATCAGCTACTGAAAGAAGAGCTCCCTGCGCCCGGCCAGCGCTCGCCCCCCGCCCGGCTCAGCTGCGTTGCGGAGGAGGGAAGTGGGCTTGGAACGGCCGCCGCGCTCCGAGGAGCACTCAGCGCTCCTTCATTCATTATCCACTGACATATGGAATAGTCATTGCGGGAGGAAACAGAACCAAACAAAAGCCCCAAACTGCTTCCTCCCAGCGAGGCCCTGACAGCCGCGGCAGCTCGCGGCCATTCATCTCCGAGCCGAGCGCCGCCGGGGGGGGATGGAGCGCCGGCATCGCGGGCACACGCTCGGCCGTGCCACCGGGAGCCCCGCACGCAGCGCCGGGCCGTAAAGCCGGCCAGGAAACCGCCGGGCTTTTGTTGTGTCTCCGCTCGGAGCGCACGGCATCAGCGGGCGGGCAGGCGGCCAGGAGGAGCTGCCAAGCGAGCAGCAGCGCGGGGCAGCGCGGGGCCATTACTCTTTATTAAGGAGCTCCGAGCACCCGCGCAGGCGCTGAGTGACAGCCCAGCGGCTCCGGGAGCACCTGGGGCAGCGGCAGCACCGCGGGGTGTTTTCCCACCCGTGATGCTCGTGGGGGCGGCTGCGGGCACGGACACGGCTCGGACGGCCGCGGCTCCACGGGGAAAGGCGGTGCCGTGGAGCGGAGATGGGGCAGCCGCCGGCAGCCCAAGGGACACAGCTGGGTGCTGCCGCCCCGGGACGGCCGGTGCTGGGGGGGGATGGACGGGGACACCGCTCCGCTGCGATGTGGGGGGGCACAACGGGGAGGGCACAACGCCCCGCTGTCCCCAGAGCAGCTGCAGGGACGGCCGGTGCCGTGCCCCCACCAGCACTGGGTGCGCAGGGGTGGGTGTGGGGTCGGAGCCCCCCAGGGCACCCCCATCCATTCAGTGTTTGCTCCCGGTGCCCGCAGGTGGGACTGGCTGAGCCCCATCCGCAGGGCGTCCTCAGGGCTGCACCCACCTCCGGTATCACTCAAGAGCACCGCGGTGCTTTGATTAGGATGAGGCTGCTCGTTACTGAGGTCATGCATGAATTAGGACGAAGCTAAGGAACAAAAGCAGGGGGTCTCAATGAAGAAGAGCTAAGGAGAACTGGAAGATAAGGGCCCCTCCTGCAGCACGGGGGGGACGATGAGCACAGAGCGGCCGCAGGAAGCAGCAGCAGCACCGGGGGCTCTTCTGGAGGAGAGATAAATACAATCACAGAGGGCAGGGGGCTGGGAGCGGGGAACAGGAACAAAGCCACTGGAAGCTGCTCTGATGTCAACAGGTTCTGAATCAGCGCTCCCCCCCACGGGGGCCCTGCACCGGGACCAGCTGGGGAGGGGGAGACCTCGGATTCCTGCATGAAAGGGTTTTTTTTTTTCCTGGGTTATGCTGGAGACATTACACAAGTGTATGTTTTCTATAGTCATATATTTCCCCTCTCTCTAAATCTCTATTCCAGACCCGGGGGCTGCCGGCAGCTCCAGCGCCAACCCAGGTGGGCCTCAAGCATCCAGCCCCGGGGCACGGTGCGCTCCCAGGCCCCCTTGTGTCTCCTGAGCCAGGGCTGAGGCCCTTCATGGGCTGTAGGGCTGAGGAGGCGTTGTGCTGGTGCTCAGTGCCCCGATATACCACCCCGTGCCTTGATACACCGTGCCATTCCATGATATACCACGCCATTCTGCAATATACCACCCCGTGCTTTGATATACCACACCATTCTGCAATATACCACCCTGTGCTTTGATATACCACCCCATTCTGCAATATACCACCCCGTGCTTTGATATACCACACCATTCTGCAATATACCACCCCGTGCTTTGATATACCACACCATGCCCTGATATACCACGCCGTGCCTTGATACACCGTGCCATTCCATGATATACCACACCATTCTGCAATATACCACCCCGTGCTTTGATATACCACCCCATTCTGCAATATACCAGCCCATGCTTTGATATACCACACCATTCTGCAATATACCACCCCGTGCTTTGATATACCACCCCATTCTGCAACATACCACCTCGTGCTTTGATATACCACACCATTCTGCAATATACCACCCCGTGCTTTGATATACCACACCATTCTGCAATATACCACCCCGTGCTTTGATATACCACACCATGCTGCAATATACCACCCCGTGCTTTGATATACCGCACCATGCCCTGATATACCACGCTGTGCCTTGATACACCGTGCCATTCCATGATATACCACACCATTCTGCAATATACCACCCCGTGCTTTGATATACCACACCATTCTGCAATATACCGCCCCATGCTTTGATATACCACACCATTCTGCAATATACCACCCCACGCTTTGATATACCACACCATGCCCTGATATACCACGCCACGGAACCAGAGAATATATCCCAACTTGGAAGGGACCCATAAGGCTCATCCAGTCCAACTCTTGACAGCTGAGCTAGGAATACTCAAAATGGGGCCCTGAGCCCTCAAAATACGGCCATGAGACCTCGAGGTGGTGTTTTCAACCCTCAAAATGCCCTGCTCCGATATACAACATCATGCCTTTCTGCAATATACCACGCCATGCTCTGATATACCACATCTAGAATCAGACAATGCAACCCAACTTGGAAGGGACCCGTAAGGGCCACCAAGTCTGATTCCTGGCAATAGCACTAGGAGTTCTGAAGATGGGGCTGTGATCCTTCAAAATAGGGCCATAAGATCTCAAAACAAGGTTTTAAGCTCTCGAAACTTCCAACATAACACACCGTGCCTCAATATACCACACCACAGAATCAGAGAATATATCCCAAGTCGGAAGAGACCTGTTAGGATCATCAAGTCCAACATTTAGCAATGGCTAAGAGTTCTCAAAACGGGGCTGTGATCCCTCAAAACAGAGCCAAAAGCCTTCAAAATGGGGTTTTGAGCCCTCAAAATGCCCTCGTACACCATTCCATACCCCAATATACCACGCTGTGCCCTGATATGCCATATCACACAGATACAGAATACATCCCAACTTGGCAGGGACCCATAAGAATCATGGCAAACGGGCTGGGGATACTCAAAGTTGGGCCATGATCCATCAGAATAGGGTCATATCATCTCAAAATGGGGTTTTGAGCCCTCAAAATGCCCCAGCATACCACGCCGTGCCCCAATATACCACACCACAGAATCAGAGAATATATCCCAACTCGGAGGTGACCCATGAGGACCATTGAGTCCGACTCTTGCCAATGGGGTATGATTTCTCAAAATGGAGCCACAATCCCTCCAAATAGGGCCATATGACCTCAAAATGCCGTTTGGAGGCCTCAAAATGACTTCATATATCACTCCATGCTCTAATATACCACACCATGTCACAATATACCACGCCATGCCCTGATATAGCACGCCATGCCCTGATACAGCACGCCATGCCCTCCAACGTCACCAGTGCCCCCCGGGCCACCCCACACAACCCTCTCAGCACCTTCCAGTGAACCCAGAGCCCGGCAATGGGGCCAGACCAAACGCCCCCGCGGCACTTGGCGCTCACTCCATCCCGACCCCAAGACTCCGCAGCAGCAGCTGATTTGCGCCAACCGCGTTAATTGATTTAGCAGACGATTAAGAAAGGCAATGAAGTTGGTCTGGAACAAGCCAAGCCAAGGAACATTCTGTGGCCCCGGATCCTGCTGCCTCTTGCACAAGCAGTTTCCAACCTCCAGCGCCAGGCACTGTGAGCACTCTGCTCTGCTACCAGCCCCCCCAGCCCCTCTGGGTGCCTGCAGTGTGGGCAGCCCCCCCATTACACCCTTTGAACAACGTCCCTCCATCCAGGTTTGCACAGAAGGCGACGCAGTGAGAAATCCACCACCCCCATGTTGTAACCACACCTATCAAGTTGGCAGGGGGTCCTACCTCCTCATCCGAGCTGTCCTCCTCGTACTCATCCGGAGCGCTCGGACCCTCGCTGTCCTTCAGAGGGGGATCAGCCCCCAGGGCTTTGCTCTTCCTGGGAGCCCCTTTGACCTGAAAGAGAAGAAAACAGCTTAGCAAAGGTCCGCCACGTGAACCTCTGTGCTCTTGGGTTTGCGCAGCGCTCACCGCTCCTCGGGGACGGCGCATTACAGGGAAGGAAGGAAGGAAAGAAAGGCCTCATTAAGCACCGCGCACTTCTGCTCATCTGGGACCACGAAGACAGAAAGTCCATCAGCCCCCGTCTGAGGACGGGCTGCCGAGCCGCGCTCTGACAGCTGCTCAGCTCGCAGCGCTGCATTCCCACTCACTGCGCTCACAGCCTTTCCTGTCTCGGCTGCTTCCCCATCCCGGCCATGCCCAGAGCACATCTCAGAGCTCAGCAGAGCCCCTCTGCTCCCATGAGCTCAGTGCCACCCGATGACCTGGGGACAACAGCCCTGAACTGTGGGAAGGGCACGGACACAACGTCCTGCAAGGTGTGTGCATGGCCAACGGTGAGGTGCTGCGAGGGTCTGGTGGGTATGAATGGATGGAAGCCCTGCAAATGCAGACTGTGGAGAAACAGGTGCTGGGAAGGGTATCTGGAGGTCTCTGCTGCATCAAAGCCAGCTTCAAGGCTCCATCAAGGCACTGTTTGCTCTCGCAGTCATGCCTTTATACGTCCATGGAGACCTCACCACTGCCTGGGTCCCATCCCTGAAGTCCACCAGGACAAGATCACCCTCCTCACCTCCATCCAGGGATCTCCCTCCTTCTCTGTGCTCCCTGTTCCCAGGCAGGACAACAGCCTGGCTGCCTCTCCCCACCATCTCAGCCCTTGTACCCTCCATCCCTGCAGCAAACCAGGTCCCCAAATGGACCCAGTGCATGGATGGGTCTCAGGAGCATCACACTGAGGTGCCACTGCCGCCCCTGCTGCCATGCTCTCACTGTGCCTTTGCCCACGGGCTCAACATGAGGTCAGTGTGCTCGTGGACACCTGCAGCCCCCCACCCAGTCCCCATCTCCTGAGCTGCTCCTGTGAACTCAGCCCCACTGCTCAGGTTAGTTCTGAGCCCAGTGTGGGATGTGCTGCCCCTGAGCTCCACCAGGCTCCCACCAGCCCTTCCCTGCAGTGCTCCGACTGCTCCCCATGGCTTAGAATAGAAGAAATTCTTTCCTGCGAGGGTGAAGCAACTGCAGCAGGTTGCCCAGCGAGGCTATGGATGCTCCCACCAAAGAGGTGTTCAAAGCCAGGCTGGATGGGGCTGTGAGCAGCCTGGTCTGCTGGGAGATGTCCCTGCCTACAGCAGTGGGGGATGGAACTCGGTGACCTTAAAGGTCCCTTCCAACCCAAACCATTCCACGACTCTCTGATGATTCTGAGATGATTCTGTGATCCCAGGTAGGCACAGAGTCAGCAGAACCTCTCCCCACGTGGCAGCACAAGTGCAGGGGCCACTGGATCAGCACACGGGCTGCCCTGTGCCATGCAAAGGTCCCTTCCTGCAGATGGGCTCCAACAGGGCTCAAACAGAGCGCTGGAGATGGGCGCACAAAGCGCTGGGGACCAGTGGAACACACAGCGATCTCAGCTGCCAACCCAAAGTCACAAGGAGGCCTCAATGGACTGAAGGTACCGATGGGGCAATGCGGGAACAACCTCACCCCAAGCACAGTGAGCCGCTGCTCTTCCCGCTTTGCACACTTCTTTTCTGTCCTCCAATTCTCTCTGTTTCTTTTCCCTTCTCCATTTCTTTTCCCCTCCAGCACCCGCACCGGGCAGCAAACCTCCAGCAGCAGCACAGAGCTCGGGGCCAGGGCACGGAGAAGCCCTCCCTGCAGAGCGGGGACGGCCCTGAGCGCCGCGTGGGTGCGAGGAGCCGGCAGCTCCTGCCCTGGAAAAGAGATTCGCTCCCCCATCGTTGGGGCCGGGGGGGCCGAGAGAGGGGGGGGGGGGGGGGCCGTGGACCCTGGTGAGATCGGGTTTACGGGAGGATTCGGTGCAGTAATCGCAAAAGCAGCCCCAGCAACGTCCCTCGTGGGAGCCGTAAAGTCCGCGCAGTGTGCGATCACCTTCGGCTGCGAGGGGAGAGGGGTGGGAGAGAGCCTGGAAAATCCCGTCCCGGCAAGAGGATGAGATTACTGCAAAAACAAAGGGCTTTATTAAAACATTTACCAAAAAATAATAAAAAGGGGAGATTGGAGATAAGTTTTTTTCCAGGCGTTTGGCGCTGCAGTTGCCTTTGGCCGCGACTTTCCACCTCTCCCTTTCTCCTTCCCCTCCCCTCACCGCCATGCGGTTCTGTTGGGCCCCCCCCCCCAGCACAGAGCTCTGCCCCACAGCTCTGCCCCACAGCTCTGCCCCACTCTGTGCCATTGGGGTGGGCACAGAAGGACCCTCTGAGTGTGGCACAAAGGCAGGAGTGGCCCCGAGCCCTGGAAGGAGCGCTCCGCTCCCGGCTCCGTGCTACAGCTGACACCTAGGCAATGACAACCCCTCGCTATGTGACCCCCCAAAGCCCATCTGAAGCGGATGGAGGGGCTGAGCAGGAGGGCAGACGGCACGCTCCGTTTGCTCCAGGCACATTGCAGCCCTTTCCGCTGCCCCCAAGCTGCTTCTCTCCCGGATCCCTGCAGTTCCACCAGAGGGCAGCAAGCGGGACGGACCTGCTGCCAAATCCAACTCAATCAACCCCAAACGCTCCCACAGCGCCAGGGAACAGCCATGGCTTGGGAGTGGGGGCACAGAGCCTCATCCCAACTAGATGGGATGCTGCCCAGGGCTGAGGGGGAGTCCCCATTGCCAATGGTGGTGGTGTGGCACTGGGGGACACGGTCAGGGGGCAACATCAGTGTGTGTGCCCACAGGGAGCCCCAAGCTGAGCGGTGTGGTTGATTCAATAGAGGAGAAGGATGGCATCCAGAGGGTCCTGGGGGGTGAGGAGGGGGCTCAAGGGAACACAGGGAGGTTCGGTGAGATCAAATGGGTATTGCTGGGTCGGGGATATCCCAGATTTGGGCACAGTGGGAGAAGAGCTCATGGAGAGCAGCACTAGGACGGGAGGGTCCTGGTGGAGGAAAAGTGGATGAGGCAGCAGTGTGTATGAACAGCCCAGAGAACAACTGTACCATGGCTGATAAAAAGAAGAGCACGGGCAGAGAACAGTACAACAACACAGGGGACAGCTTCAACCCAACAGAGGGCAGACTGGGCTCAGATGTGGGGAAATCCTTCACACAGAGGTGGTGCAGCCCCAGCACTGCAGCCTGCAGCTGTGGGTGCCCCATCCATGGAGCTGCCTGAGGCCGTGGGGGGGTCCTGGGTAGCCTGAGCTGGAGGACAGCCAGCCCACGGCAGGGGTGAGGCTGGGGGGTCCCTTCCAACCCAACCATTGTATGGTTCTACGATCTTTAGAGACCCTTCTAATGCAACAACTTTGTGGTTTCATGGTTCTGTTATCTTTGAGGTCCCTTCCAACACAAGCCATGATGTGATTCCATGACTCTACGATCTTTAAGGACCCTTCCAACACACAGTGTGTCACTGTGATCTTTAAAGACCCTTCTAACCCAACCATTTGATGGCTCTATGACCTTTAAGGATCCTTCCAACCCTACTCAACACAATCCAAACCATTCTATGGTTCTATGGCTTTTCAAGACCCTCCCAACTGAAGAGTGAAAAGTTTCCGCATGTCACAACCCAACCCAATCCATCCCACAGCTCTATGATCTTCAAGGACCATCCCAGCCCTACCCAACCCAACCCAATTCATGGTTCTGTGATCTTTAAGGATCCTTTCCAACTCAACCCAACCCAATCCATCCTATGGCTCTATGACCTTCAAGGACCCTTCCAACCCAATCCATCCCACGGTTCTATGATCCCCAAGGACCCTTCCAACCCAATCCATCCCACGGCTCTATGACCTTCAAGGACCCTTCCAACCCAATCCATCCCATGGCTCTATGATCCCCAAGGACCCTTCCAACCCAATCCATTCCATGGCTCTATGACCTTTGAGGACCCTTCCAACCCAATCCATTCCATGTCTCTGTGATCTTTAAGGACCATCCCAGCCCTACCCAACCCAACCCAATCCATGGTTCTGTGATCTTTAAGGATCCTTTCCAACTCAACCCAACCCAATCCATCCTATGGCTCTATGACCTTCGAGGACCCTTCCAACCCAATCCATCCCATGGCTCTATGATCTCCAAGGACCCTTCCAACCCAATCTATGCCATGGCTCTATGACCTTTGAGGACCCTTCCAACCCAATCCATTCCATGTCTCTGTGATCTTCAAGGACTATCCCAGCCCTACCCAAGCCAACCCAATCCACGGTTCTGTGATCTTTAAGGATCCTTTCCAACTCAACCCAACCCAATCCATCCTATGGCTCTATGATCTTCAAGGACCCTTCCAACCCAATCCATCCCATGGCTCTATGACCTTCGAGGACCCTTCCAACTCAATCCATTCCACGTTTCTATGATCTTCAAGGACCCTTCCAACCCAATCCATCCCACAGCTCTATGACCTTTGAGGACCCTTCCAACCAAATCCATTCCACGGTTCTATGATCCTCAAGGACCCTTCCAAACCAATCTATCCCACAGCTCTATGATCCCCAAGGATCCTTCCAACCCAATCCATCCCATGGCTCTATGATCCCCAAGGACCCTTCCAACCCAATCCATCCCATGGGTCTATGATCCCCAAGGACCCTTCCAACCCAATCCATCCCACGGTTCTATGATCCCCAAGGACCCTTCCAGCCCAAGCATGCTGTGGTTCTACAATGAGTGCATCACGTGTTGAGCTGCAGAGGCAAACCCACAGATGAAGGGCAGTCACTACTGTGGTTACACCTCAGCACCATTGGAAAAAGGAAACACCCTCGGGAACCACAGCCCTTCCACAGCGTGAAACAGGACTGAGGAAGGCTCAGCTGTCCCCAAAGCTCTTCCAGTCTGCAGCCGGACAAATCGGTGCCACCAAATCTGCAACGCCGCCAGCTCTCCCTGCACACGTCCACAAAGAGGAACCATGCTCAGTGCTTCCCACCTCCGGCACTGCCCCAAATGCTGCATTTCCTCTCCAGCAAAACACATTAATGGCCCAGCGAGGGATCCCCTGTAATCCCCAAACCAAAGGTCACCAGGAGGTGGATTGATACAGAAGAGCTCCTCTGGCACAACCTGCTGCTGTCCTGAAACTCTGTGGAGACCTGAGCTCCCCACCTGTGCTCACCCAGTAGGAAGGGGAAAGGTCCCCCTGTTCCCAGCAGGAGCTCCACAGCAGCACTGTGTGGATGGGGACGTGCAGCCCAGGGCTGCCACTGTGAGGCTGGAGGTGAGAGGGACGGGGAGCAGAGCCCAGCATGGAACTGCTCCATGCAGAACAGTTTGAGAGCTGCAGGGACATCTGCGGGGGATACATGCTCATCCTGGCACAGCTGGATACACGGAGACGTGGGGCTCACTCTGAGGGGATACATTAAGGAGGGTGGAAGGCCGGAACCCCATGCCTGGATTTAAAGCAGAGAGGGCAATGATGCTGTGAGCCTGTGTTGATCAGGAGAGCCGTGGAGCCACCCCAGCTCCTGCAGGACCCCGCAGTGCCAGCAGCCCCTGTCAGCCCCACACTCCCTGCCTCCCTCGCTCTCAGGGCTGTCCCTGTGGGATTCCATTTCCTCCTGATCCAGCATTGTGACAAACTGCTTTCCTCCTTTGCAGCCCTGCTGCTGCACGGCTCTGCTCTTCTGTCCTGGGGAGAGCCCTGGCAGCTAAAACGGGGCTGAAGTGTTCATTTGCTGAAGGATTCCTCCCTTTGCAGAGCCACTACTTGTGTGGCTGGAGCAAGAAAGCCTTAAGCCCAGAGCCCCACAGAGCATCGGCTCAGCACTGGCCCCACAGCGCTCCCCAGACCTCAGCTTCCACGCAGGGGATGCAGCAGTTCAGCAGCTGCAGAGTTGGGTCTGGAGCCCTTGGGCAGAGCATTGCTGCAACCACAGCCCCCAGAGCTCCAAAGGAACACAGCCCAGAGCTCTGGCAGCCCCGTGGATCTGTCTGCTCTCATCTGCCTGCTTCCCTTCTCCCCATCACAGCTCCCTGATGCTCTGCGCGCTCCTTGGGCACCGCAGCGAACCCTCCCGTCCATTCCCAAGTGTTTGGCTCACACGTTCTGCTCTCCTGCACGTGGCTCAGTGCCTCCGGATGGAGCAGCCTGGGAATGCTCCCTGAGCTCCATCCAACACCTTGGCCAACACGCAGCCCACAGTTATTGGGGTGTCCCTGCCTTCCATTAACCCTTCCAGGGGTTCCTAAGAAACCTTAATCTTTATACGTAGCCAGAAAACGCATAAAGCTGAGACCCGCTGCTCTTTGTTCAGGACTGAGTCTGTGTACAGTCACACCACACACAGGGAAGCAGCTGCCACACGAGGTTCATTAGCTCCAGTTCAGGCCCACTGTTAATCAGCTCAGTTGCTGCCTGCAGCTCGGTGGTGAGTTCGGGATCCAGGGGTCCCGGTGGGCACCAAATGGGACATGAAGCAGAGATGGAGCCGTGGGTAAACGGAGCTGCTGATGATTTTGGTTGCAACAAAGCACTGCCAGCAGGACAAGGGAGGCGCTGCTGCCCCTCTGCTCTCCTCTGGGACCAGTGCAGGAGGGAGCTGGGCAACTGGGGAGAGCACAATGGAAGGCCACCACAGTGACCAAGGGCCTGGAGCAGCTTTGGGGCTGGGGGGCTGCTTGGATTGGGGTAGGGAGTGATATGCCCCACAGGGAGGACGGAGTCAGGCTGTGCTCAGCAGCACCAGGACAAGTAGAAGAGGCAGCGGGCACAGACTGGAACCCAGGAGCTGCTCCTGAGGAAGCACTGCTGTGCTGGGGGGGGGCTGGAGCTGGCACAGGGAGCAGGCAGGGGCTGGGGGCTGCTCTTGGGGATCTCTGACCCCACCTGGGGGCTGCGGGATGGACAGAGTGCAGCAGCCTCAGCCTCAACCACTTCAGCATCCCATGTGCCACCTGCAGCACATCCAGACCCAGGCAGCAGCAGCAGGAGGGGGAGCACAGCCCTGAAGTGCCACAGCCAGAGCTCAGCACCAAAGATCCCACACATCTGTGGCACTGAGCTCTCCCACACAGTGACACGCTCAGCACCCAGCCTATGAACGTGGCCTTCTGAGCTACGGTACTGCAGCCAGAGGAACATCCTTCGAGCTCTGAATGCATCCAGCCAAAGCAAATAAGCCACTCTCCGGCAGCCGCAGGCACAGCGCTGCCCAGGCAGAAGCCAATCCTCTCTGCTCTCAGCCTCGGGCACTCCCCCTTTTGCACACAGAGATCTCCGCTCTCCCGAAGCTCCCAGCACTTCCAATGCAACGAAACGTTTGGATTCAGTCCCAGAACCGTCGAGTTGCTCCGAAAAGCTGCAGTGCAGAGCTGTGTGATGTGACAAGGCCGCGGTCCACAGCACACTTACTTAGCGAGCTATGCAAAGGCTTTGAAGAAGAGAGGGAAAGCAGCTGCAGGATGCAGCTCAGTGCAGGGCTCACAGCGACGTCAGAGCACATCGAGGAGCAGATAGAGGTGCAGAGGACTGCAGAGGAAAGGGTGTGAGCAGACAGAGCTTCTCTTAGACCTGCACTGCAAAAGGGGGAGCCTGAAAGGGGCATTTCTTTTTCTAATGCAGGAATGAGAGGCAGACGTGCCCCCTGGCCGAGCCTGATGGGTGTGAGGCACTTCCCCCAGGGGGAAACCCTTTCGGATGCCAACCTGCCCCACAAAAAGCATTTCCCTCCAGCAGCTGCACCAGCAACGATCCGACTGAGTTTGTATCCCTGCAGAGAAGGAGACTCCCTCGACACTCTGGGCTCCGTGTCGGGGCTCTGCCATCCTCACAGCACTGCAGTTCTCTCTCACGTCACATGGAACACCCTGGGCTCTAGTCTGTGCCCAGCACTCCTTGACTGGTAGCTCAGTCCCCTCCTCCCAGCCCCCGGTTATCCATCAGTGCTGCCCAGACCCCTCTCAGCCTTCTCTCCCTGAGCTGCACAGCCCCGGGGCTCTCAGCCTGTCCCCACCAGGAGGGGCTCCAGGCCCCCCCCCATCCCCACACCCTCCGCTGGGCTCTCCCAGCAGTTCCCAGTCTGCCCTGAACTGGACGCAGTGCTCCAGCAGTGCCCCCAGAGGGGAGCAGCACCTCCTGCCCTGCTGGCTGCGCTCTGGGCGATGCACCACAGGGTCCTGTTGGCCCTCTTGGCCACCAGGGCTCACTGCTGGCTCGGGGTCAGCTTCCAGTCAACCATCAGTCAACCACTGATCAACTGTTGGTCAACTTATGGTCAACCGCTGGTCTACCATTGCTCAGCCACCATTTGACCATTGGCCAACCATTGGTCTACCATTGGTCTACCATTGGTCAACCAGTGCCCAAATACTGATCAACCACTGGTCAATCATTGGGTCAACTGTTGCTCAACCACTGCCCAACCATTGACCAACCATTGGTCTACCAATGGTCAACCACTGACCAGCCGCTGCCCACCAGGACCTGCAGGTTCTCTGGGTGATGCACCACAGGGTCCCGTTAGCCCTCTTGGCCACCAGGGCTCACTGCTGGCTCGGGGTCAGCTTCCAGTCAACCATCAGTCAACCACTGATCAACTGTTGGACAACCACTGGTCTACCATTGCTCAGCCACCATTTGACCATTGACCAACCATTGATCTACCATTGGTCAACCAGTGCCCAAATATTGATCAACCACTGGTCAATCATTGGGTCAACTGTTGCTCAACCACTGCCCAACCATTGGTCTACCAATGGTCAACCAGTGCCCAAATATTGATCAACCACTGCTCAACCACTGGTCAATCATTGGGTCAACTGCTGCTCAACCACTGCTCAACCATTGACCAACCATTGGTCTACCATTGGTCAACCAGTGCCCAAATACTGATCAGCCACTGGTCAACCATTGGTCAATCATTGGGTCAACTGTTGCTCAACCACTGCCCAACCATTGACCAACCATTGGTCTACCAATGGTCAACCACTGCCCAAATATTGATCAACCACTGCTCAACCACTGGTCAATCATTGGGTCAACTGCTGCTCAACCACTGCCCAACCATTAGTCTACCATTGGTCAACCAGTGCCCAAATATTGATCAACCACTGCCCAACCATTGACCAACCATTGGTCAACCAGTGCCCAAATATTGATCAACTACTGCTCAACCACTGGTCAATCATTGGGTCAACTGCTGCTCAACCACTGCCCAACCATTAGTCTACCATTGTTCAACCAGTGCCCAAATATTGATCAACCACTGCTCAACCACTGGTCAATCATTGGGTCAACTGCTGCTCAACCAGTGCCCAACCATTGCCCAACCATTGGTCTACCAATGGTCAACCAGTGCCCAAATATTGATCAATCACTGGTCAATCATTGGGTCAACTGCTGCTCAACCACTGCCCAACCATTGGTCTACCATTGGTCAACCAGTGCCCAAATATTGATCAACCACTGGTCAACCGTTGGTCAGTCATTGAGTCATCTGTTGCTCAACCACTGCCCAACCACTGACCAACCATTGGTCTACCATTGGTCAACCAGTGCCCAAATACTGATCAGCCACTGATCAACTGTTGGTCAATCATTGGGTCAACTGTTGCTCAACCATTGACCAACCATTAGTCTACCATTGGACAACCAGTGCCCAAATATTGCTCAACCACTGCCCAACCATTGACCAACCATTGGTTGACCACCACTCAACCACTGACCAGCCGCTGCCCACCAGGACCTGCATGTTCTCTGGGCGATGCACCGCAGGGTCCCGTTGGCCCTCTTGGACACCAGGGCTCACTGCTGGCTCGAGGTCAGCTTCCAGTCAACCATCAGTCAACCACTGATCAACTGTTGGACAACCACTGGTCTACCATTGCTCAGCCACCATTTGACCATTGACCAACCATTGATCTACCATTGGTCAACCAGTGCCCAAATATTGATCAACCACTGGTCAATCATTGGGTCAACTGTTGCTCAACCACTGCCCAACCATTAGTCTACCATTGGTCAACCAGTGCCCAAATATTGATCAGCCACTGGTCAACCCTTGGTTAATCATTGGGTCAACTGTTGCCCAGCCAGTGCCCAACCATTAGTCTACCATTGGTCAACCAGTGCCCAAATATTGATCAACCACTGCCCAAACATTGACCAACCATTGGTCAGCCAGTGCCCAAATATTGGTCAACCACTGGTCAATCATTGGGTCAACTGTTGCTCAACCATTGACCAACCATTAGTCTACCATTGGTCAACCAGTGCCCAAATATTGCTCAACCACTGCCCAACCATTGACCAACCATTGGTTGACCACCACTCAACCACTGACCAGCCGCTGCCCACCAGGACCTGCAGGTTCTCTGGGCGATGCCCCACAGGGTCCCGTTGGCATCTCCCCCCCATCCCCTCTCCTTACCTCGGGGGCTGCCCCGTTGCTGGGCTCCTCCTGCTCGTCTCCATCCTGCTCCTCCCTGTCGCTGCTGTCGCTGCTGGAGTCCTCCAGCCCCGAATAAACGCTCTCCTCGCTGTCCGTCAGGTCGTCATCGCTCTCGAGCTGCAGGGGCTGCACAAGGGGAGGCCGGGGGGTGTCAGGGTGGGAGCGGTGGGAGCTGAAACCGGCCCGGTACCGCAGGCCCAGAACCCGGGCCTCAAATCCAGAACGTAGGCCGAAGCTCCAGACCCAGAACCAGCTTTAAACCCAGAACCCGGAACCGCGCATTCAGAACTCAGGTCCCAAACCCAGAACCTTATTCGGGCCTGAGAACCAGCGCCGACATTCAGACACAGAACCAGGTACCGAGACCTAGAACCAGAACCAGGCACCGAGACCCAGAACCAGAACCAGGCACCGAGACCCAGAACCAGAACCAGGCACCGAGACCTAAAACCAGAACCAGGCACCGAGACCTAGAACCAGAACCAGGTACCGAGACCTAGACCCAGAACCAGGCCGGGGCCCAGGCCCAGAAGCAAACATGAGCCCCGAGCCCAGCAGGCCCCGTAACCATGGCAACCCCCCTGGGCCGCCACCCCGACCTGCTCCATGTTCTCCACCGCCGCCTCCCGCGTGCGCCGCCGCCGCCGCCTTCCTCCGCGTGCGCGGGGTCAAAGGTCACGCCCCGCCCCCTGCAAGGTTCACTTCCGGATTTCCCTTTTCCTGTCTCAGCCAGGCGCGCTGCGCATGCGCGTTATGACCCTCCGGTGAGAAGGCGGAGAGGCGCATGCGCACGGCAGGCTTCAGAGCGAGCTCCGCTGTACGGCGCATGCGCATGGGGCACCTAAACAAGCCGCGCACTAATGCGCATGCGCATCGCGGAGAGGGCGGGGCTTGGGGCGGAGCCGCGCATGTGCGGTACGTCTCTGAGCGGGGGGTTCGTCTCGGAGGCGGCCCAAGATGGCGGCGGCCATGCAGGGCCCCGGCGCCCGCCCCGCGCAGCGCTCGGCCCGGCCCCGCCGGCGGCGTTGAACCCTCCGCTCCTCTCCTCCCTCTTCCCGGAGCCCCGCTGCCATGGAAGGACCCGGCGCGGCGGCGGCGGCGGCGGTGGGTGCGGGCCCGGGCGGCAGCAACGTGTCGGCCTTCCTGACCAAGCTGTGGACGTTGGTGGAGGACCCCGAGACCGACCCGCTCATCTGCTGGAGCCCGGTGAGAGGAACGGGCGGCGGGACGAGGGGAGCCAGTAACGGCAGGGGGACACGGGGACCGGCCGCCGCTGCACCTTAATGGACCCGCCAATACACCTTAATGGACCCGCCAATACACCTTAATGGACCCGCCAATACACATTAATGGACCCGCCAATACACCTTAATGGACCCGCCAATACACATTAATGGACCCGCAGCTCCACGTTACTGACCCGCATCTCCCCGTTACTGTCCCCACATCTCCCCGTTAATATCCCCACATCTCCCCATTACTGTCCCCGCATCTCCCCGTTACTGTCCCCATATCTCCCCGTTACTGTCCCCGCATCTCCCCGTTACTGACCCCGCATCTCCCCGTTAATATCCCCACATCTCCCCATTACTGTCCCCGCATCTCCCCATTACTGTCCCCATATCTCCCCGTTACTGTCCCCGCATCTCCCCGTTACTGACCCCGCATCTCCCCGTTAATATCCCCATATCTCCCCGTTACTGTCCCCGCATCTCCCCGTTACTGTCCCCGCATCTCCCCGTTACTGTCCCCGCATCTCCCCATTACTGTCCCCGCATCTCCCCGTTACTGTCCCCGCATCTCCCCGTTACTGACCCCACATCTCCCCGTTACTGACCCCACATCTCCCCGTTACTGACCCCACATCTCCCCATTAATGACCCCGCATCTCCCCGTTACTGTCCCCTCATCTCCCCGTTATTGACCCCTCATCTCCCCGTTACTGTCCCCGCATCTCCCCGTTACTGACCCCACATCTCCCCGTTACTGACCCCGCATCTCCCCATTAATGTCCCCCCATCTCCCCGTTACTGACCCCGCATCTCCCCGTTACTGACCCTGCATCTCCCCGTTACTGTCCCCACATCTCCCCGTTAATGTCCCCGCAGCTCTCCATTAATGGCCCCCACACGGCATTGGGCTCATTGACAGCCGGGTTGTGGTCGTGCCGTGCTGGCGGGCGGCGCTTCCCGTCGGGTTGAGGCCTTCTGGAGGGGGGGGTTGTCTGGAATTGGGGTGGGGGACTGAATGCGCTGCCGGGAGTCCTTTGGTCGGGTCATAGAGTGGCTGAGGTTGGGGTCAAAGAACAGTCCGGTTTGGAATGGACCCCAGTGATCCCCAGTCTCCAACCCCCACTGCAGGCAGGGCCGCCAACCTCCACATTTAATAGCAGGTTGAGCTGCCCAGGACCATAGACAACTGGCCTTGAACAAGGTTGGAAACCCTCCTCCCACCCCATCCCACCATCCCCGCTGTGCCACAGCTCCATGTTCCTTGACGCCTCCAGGATGGTGACCCCCCCCCTCCAAGCCCACCATCCTGGGCAGCACCCGGCTGCTCTCTTGGTTCTCTGGTTCTCCCTGCGTCCAACCTGCACTTGCTGGCACTCAGCCTGGCCGTGTTTTGGCCAGAAATCACATGTCTGCAACCAGAATGCTTGGAGAGGAGAACAGCGTTTTCTCTGGTACGAGCTGAACGTGGCTTCCTTATAGAGGTGAGGGTTCCGATAGGAGCGAGGGGCTCCATAGAGTCGGGCTGCTGCTTGGGATTCCAAAGCAGGAGATAAAGGACCAAAATAAAAACACAGCTGTGCTGGGGATGGTTTGATGAGCCCGGATTGGCGCTGCACTCCGCCTCCTCCCGTTTGCTTATCTGACTCCATGGGGCAGTAATGAGATGGGAGCTGCTCCGTGTGCGCTCTGCTGATACCACCTTCACTTTGCAAGTCATTGCTTGTGAGCTGACGCCCCGTCCTGCTCCCACAGCACGTGGGGGCTGAGCGCTGCTGGCCTGGCTTTGTGTTCTCTGTGTCCTGGTGCTGGTGGGTATCTGAAGGGTGGGGGTTGTGAGGAGGGGGCCGGGCTCTGCTCGGTGCTGCCCCTATGGCAGGATAAGGGGCACCAGGCACAAACTGCAGCCCAGGGAGTTCCTTCTGAGCAGGAGGATGAAATGTTGTGCTGTGTACATGGCGGAGCCCCAGCACAGCCGCCCTGCAGAGATCCAAAGCTGTGTGGACACCTTCCTATGCAACTGCTATAGGGAACTGCTTTGGGGGTTGGACTGGGGGAGCTCCAGTGGTCCCTTCCGACCCCCATGGTTCTGGGGTTTTTGCTTTGCTGAGGCACCACGAGGGGTTGTACCCCCCTCCCCCCCCCCCCCCCCATCCTTTCACCATGCTGTAGATGGATCCACCCGGATGGTGGGACCCTGCGTGGCCAGCATGCTGCTGGGAGTGGGGCGGTGTCTGTATCCGAGTGGCTGCACACACATCAGCTGTGCAGGATGGTGGGGCCGTGTCTGTATCCAAGTGGCTGCACACACATCAGCTGTGCAGGATGGTGGGGCCGTGTCTGTATCCAAGTGGCTGCACACACATCAGCTGTGCAGGATGGAATCTGAGCTTCCCTTGTGCTGGCTGAAGCGAAGGGCTTGCCCCCCCAGCTGCGTTTCTCCTTGTCCTGAGATCACAGAATCAGCTGTAGTGGTTGGAAGGGACCTCTACAGGTCAAGTCCAACCCCCATTGCAAAGCTGGCCCCTTGCAGCAGGCAGTAGAGATGTTTCCCAGCGTGCTGGAGAAGGGCTGAGGAGCCCCGACTCACCCCATGGGCACAGCTTGCTGTCCCTGTGTGAGGTTTTGTGGTCGGGGCCGTTTGCTGCCCCTCTTTGGGTTATTCTGGTCGGGCCTCTCGGTGCCTCTTCTTTGAGGTTCTTCCAGTTCAGACCATTTGCTGCCCCTCTTTGGGGCCATTTCAGTTGTGATGTGAACCGCCCACCCTAAGGGCGAGCAGCTGTTGCTTTGCAGCAAGGAGCCAGAGAGATGAATGCCGGCTTCTTTAAAGCTCCCTACTGTTAGAATCACAGCATGGCATTGGTTGGAGGAGACCCCAAGAGTCATCGAGCTCCGACTCCCTACCACAGGCAGGGCCACCAACCTCTGCATCTGCCAGTAGCCCAGGCTGCCCAGGGCCCCATCCAGCCTGGCCTTGGACACCTCCAGGGATGAGGCAGCCACAGCTGCTCCAGCACCTCACCTTTCTCTGTGCAGAACTTCTGACATCCAACGTAACCCTTCCCTCCTTCAGCTTGGGATCCTCGATACTCTTGGTGGGTACGTGAATCTGCTGGGCCTTGGCAAGAGCAGTCTGGATGGACCTTGAAGCTTATAAAAGCATATTAAAGTCTGAGATACCCTGAAGGCCTTCATTCACTTCAGAGCTCAGCTGTCCATCGCATCCTCACTGCTGGAGCAGGAGGTGAAGCCTCGCTCTGTGTCTGCGTTTCTTGCTGCGCTGCTCTTTTCTCCTTCCCTGCCTCCCTTTTTCCTGTACCTTTTTTGCTGGCCGGTGGTTAATTCCTCTCGGTGAGTTTCCTCCTGCAGGAGGTGGAAGCAGCAAGCTGTGGAAGCAGCAAGCTGTAGGAGCAGCAATCCCAACCTGCAAGTGCTGTCGGCAAGGAGAGGTGCATCAGCACAAAGCAGGAAAGCAAATGTGTCTGTAGCATAACCTAATTCAGTTTCTTTGCAGATGAGGCCTTCACGTCCTGTGATCCTTTGACACCATTTCTCATTGTGGGAGCTCCTCTCAGCCCCGCAGGTCCCATTTAATTCCTAGATTTGATGGTTTCCCCCTGGCTGTGGCAGGCTGAGCACTTTGGGGCCGTTCATGGACTCTCAGCATCACGGAGTGCTATGGGTGGGGATGGACCTTAAAGCCCACCGGTTCCAGCCCCTTCCACAGGCAGGAACACCTGCCATAGGCTTGGCTTCATCATGCAGAGATGAGCTCTGGAGCTGCGTGTTCTGAAGGGCTCCCGGCTGTCGATGCGTTCTTGTTCAGAATCAGTGCTTGGAAGGTGGAGAGGTGGACGGCACCTGCTGGAACCCACTGGGGGCAGTGATTGCAAGAGAAGGGCTGTCCCATGTGCAGCATGCAGCCAGGTGATGTCAGCCATCCCGCTGCCATGGAGTACAGCCAGAAGCTCATACAGCTGAACAGGAGCTCCATGAGGTTGGGTTGGGTTGGATTCTTTTCCATTGAGCGCAGTGTCTGTGTGTAACCGCTGCCCTGGGCAGCCCTGCTGCTGCCTTGGCCGCTGAACAGCAGCAGGTTCCTCGGATCTGAGCAACACTTTTGGGATGCAGAGGGCTGGTTAATTGAGGGCTAATTGATGGGTGAGGTTTTCTGACTTCACCTCCCTCCCCAAGGCATGCGGAGGCCTCGTGCAGGATCGGCAGCTGCCGGAGCGCAGAGCTGTGCCTCAAGGGATGGATCGTGGATCGTGGTGCTGAGCTGGTGCTGTCGTGTCCTCCGTGGGCTGTGTGTCTCTCTGGGTGCTGTGCTGAACCGAGCTGCGGTGACTCGACCTGCCTCGTGTCAGTGGGGCTGGAGGAGGCAGCTGGGGGTGGAGGTGCTGCTGAGCGGAGGCAGTCGGGTGCTGTGCCAATCTCCGGAGTCAGGAGGTGCGCTGAGGAAGGAGCCGTGTGGGTGCTCTGCATTGGCACCTTCTGCTGGGGCTGTTGGTTGAAAAGCTTTGTTCTGGCTCAGCAGGCAGCCCCGGGGGTCGGAATCTTCATGGGGTCGCAGAGTGGTTGGGTTGGAAGGATCCTTAAAGGTCATGGAGTCATGGAATGATAGGAAAGGTTGGGTTGGAAGGATCCTTAAAGGTCATGGAGTCATGGAATGATAGGAAAGGTTGGGTTGGAAGGGTCCTTAAAGGTCATGGAGTCATGGAATGATAGGAAAGGTTGGGTTGGAAGGGTCCTTAAAGGTCATGGAACCATGGAATCCTTGGCTTGGAAGAGGCCTTATGGATCATGGAGCTGTGGAATGGTTGGGTTGGAAGGGTCCTTAAAGAGCATAGAGCCATGGAATCCTTGGCTTGGAGAGGCCTTATGGATCATGGAGCCATGGGATGGTTGGGTTGGAAGGGTCCTTAAAGAGCATAGAGCCATGGAATCCTTGGCTTGGAGAGGCCTTATGGATCACGGAGCCATGGGATGGTTGGGTTGGAAGGGACCTCCGAGATCACAGAATCATGGAGTGATTTGAGTTGGAAGGCAGGTTTAAGATCACAGAGTCGTGGAGTGGTTTGGGTTGGAAGGGACCTTTAAGGTTGGTTAGTTCCTGCGATAGGCAGGGACACCTCCCAGCAGACCAGCTTGCTCACAGCTCCATCCAGCCTTGAATGTCTCCAGGGAGAGATCACAACACATTTGGGTTGGAAGGGACCCCCCAGCCCTGCCGTGGGCTGGCTGCCCCCCAGCTCAGGCTGCCCAGGACCCCCCCACAGCCTCGGGCAGCTCCATGGGGGGCACCCACAGCTGCGGGCTGCAGTGCTGGGGCCGCACCGCCTCTGGCTGGAGGATTTCCCCACATCTTGAGTCCAGTTTGCCCTCTTAGAGCTGAAATCCCTCCCGTCCTGTCGCTCTCTGCCCACACGCGGTCGCTCTCCTCCTGTTGATCAGCTCATCTCAGCCGGCAGCGCTGCACAACCCTAACGATGAGACTGAAACTTCGCGCTGCGCCATCCCCGTTTGAACTTAAAGGGGAAAGAAAAACCAAAGGGGAAAAGAAAAACCGGCTGCAGCTGCTGCTGTGGCTGCCTTTGTTTCATTCCGGTCTGTGCTTCCCAGCTCGCAGCCCAGCTGATGTCCCGGTGCTGAGTCGCAGCTGCTGCCCACCCGCTGCCTGCGGGGTGGTCTCTGCTTCCAGCGCCGCGTGAGGGAGCTCACACCACGAGCTGGGCAATGCCAGACAGAAAGCTTCCACAGCCTCATAGGAGGATTTAGAGCTGCTGGAAGGCAGGGAAGCTGTTTGCAGAAGGCAGGAGCTGCTCTGCTGTCTGCATTTGGGAGGGGTCCTGCTGCGTCCCACTGCAGAGCGGGCAGTGGGGGTGGGAGCGGGGGGGGGCTCGGAACATCATCTGGGCAATGAAGGTGCCACGTCTTCAGCAGGACTAAGCTGAGCTTCCACCTCTTCTCTCCCAGGTTTGGTGACCCCTCTGGGGGTCTGCCTTGCCCCCTGAGGCACTGCGGGAGAAGCAGAGTGGGGCTGGTGGGGTCTGAATATCTGGCATCACTCAGGGGTTTGGTTTCAAGTTGTGCTGTCTTTTACGTGGGCAGATAGTGACAGGATGTGGGGGAATGGCTTGAACATGAAAGAGAGGAGATTGGGCTCAGATGTGGGGAAATCCTTCACATGGAGGCGGTGCAGCCCCAGCACTGCAGCCCAGAGCTGTGGGTGCCCCATCCATGGAGCTGCCTGAGGCCATGGGGGGTCCTGGGCAGCCTGAGCTGGGGGGCAGCCAGCCCACGGCAGGGGTCCCTTCCAACCCAACCATTCTGGGGTTGTGTGATCTGTAGGGACCCTTCCAACCCAAACATACTGTCTCTGTGATCTCTAGGGATCCTTCTAAGCCAACTATTCAGTGGCACTATGTGTGATCTTTAAGGACCTTCCAACCCAACCATGTTCTATCTCTATAATCTTTAAGGACCCCTCCAACCCAACCCATTCTATGGCTCTATAATCTTTAAGGACCCTTCCAACCCAACCATGTTCTGTCTCTATAATCTTTAAGGACCCCTCTGACCCAACCATGCTCTGTCTCTACAGTCTTTAAGGACCCCTCCAACCCAACCCATTCTATGGCTCTATAATCTTTAAGGACCTTCCAACCCAACTCATTCTATGGCTCTATAATCTTTAAGGACCCTTCCAACCCAACCCATTCTATGGCTGTACAATCTTTAAGGACCTTCCAACCCAACCATGTTCTGTCTCTACAATCTTTAAGGACCTTCCAACCCAACCATGTTCTGTCATTACAATCTTTAAGGACCTTCCAACCCAACCATGTTCTGTCTCTACAGTCTTTAAGGACCTTCCAACCCAACCATGTTCTGTCTCTACAGTCTTTAAGGATCTTCCAACCCAACCATGTTCTGTCTCTACAATCTTTAAGGATCTTCCAACCCAACCATGTTCTGTCTCTACAATCTTTAAGGACCCCTCCAACCCAACCATGTTCTGTCTCTATAATCTTTAAGGACCCTTCCAACCCAACCCATTCTATGGCTCTACAATCTTTAAGGACCCTTCCAACCCAACCCATTCTATGGCTCTACAATCTTTAAGGACCCTTCCAACCCAACCCATTCTATGGCTCTATAATCTTTAAGGACCCTTCCAACCCAACCCATTCTGTGGCTCTATAATCTTTAAGGACCCTTCCAATCCAACCATTCTATGTCACCACGATCTGTAAGATCCCTTCCAAACCTGTCGTACTGTGTATCTGTGAACTATAAGGACCCTTCCAATGCAATCATTCCATGGGTCTACGATCTGCAGAAGCCCTTCCAACCTGTCCCATGGCACTATGATCTGTAAGAACCCTTCCATCCTAGCATTCCATGTCTCTAAGGACCCTTCCAACCCAACCACCCCGTGGCTCTGTGATCTCTAAGGACCCTTCCAACCCATTCTATAACACTGCCATGTGAGTCAGTTCTATTTCATTTCCCATTGTCCCTGCTACGCTCCCTGCCCATGCCATCCATGGCAGAGCCACATGAGTTCTTGCAGCCACGTTTCCCCAATAGGGTCATTGCTCCCCATTCTCTGTCAGAAGAAGACTTCCCCACAGGACAGCATCCTTTGTTTGGGATTGGGCACAGGAAGGGACCCCATAGGCTGTGCAGTGAGCATATCAACTTGGATCCCACAGCAAAGGAACGGCTTCTATCCTGCTACAAACTTTTTGCCATATCGGTCCATTCCAATTATTTTTACTCCAGAATCATCACGTCTGTGTGTCCAGCAGTGTGAGCGCTGCTGTGGACGGTGTCTGTTTCATGCCACGTAGGCACGTGCCTTGTGAGCTCCCGTCCTTGTGTCCCATAGCACGGGGGGGAGAAATGGGTGCTGGAGCATCAGCCCCCTCATTGAGCCCCTCTGGGCCACCCCCAGAGCGGTGCTTAACTGCCCCTGTGTGAGCTGCTTGTGACAGAGCTGACCTTGGTGGGCTGGAGTGCTTTGGAAGCGATCCTAAAGAGCAACTGGAGCCGAGCAGCGAAATGGAAAGGAGATAAAATGAGAGATTGAACAGAAAGCCATCGTGTGTCCTCACCTCTCTGAGCACTAAATCCTCTCCTGGATGAAAGAAGTGGGGCAGATCCAATGTAGCCGGAGTTGAGCAAAGCTTTTGATGCTCTGCCACGTGGAAAATTGTAACTGAAACTGGAGAGGGTGGGGATTAGTGCAGGAATTTGGAGGGGGCTGACAGAGACGGCGCTGAGCTGCAGGGGCTGCTCTGCCTGGGGGGGGGCAGACTTTGTGGGGCCATGGGAGACGTTTCCCCAGGTGCTGTTGGGCACAGTGAACAACTGGGGTGCCAGCGTGGCAAAGGCTTGGGGTGCCAATGTGGAAACGGCTTGGGGTGCCAATGTGGAAAAGGCTTGGGGTGCCAGTTTGGTAAAGGCTTGGGATGCCAGTTTGGCAAGGACTTGGGGTGCCAATGTGGCAAGGGGTTGGGGTGCCAGTTTGGCAAGGACTTGGGGTGCCAATGTGGAAACGGCTTGGGGTGCCAGTGTGGCAAGAGCTTGGGATGCCAATGTGGCAAAGACTTGGGGTGCCAATGTAGCAA
Organism: Excalfactoria chinensis; assembly: GCF_039878825.1. NCBI lineage: Eukaryota > Metazoa > Chordata > Aves > Galliformes > Phasianidae > Excalfactoria > Excalfactoria chinensis. Next base: position 106,047 of record NW_027315568.1, read on the forward strand.
GGGGTTGGGGTGCCAGTTTGGCAAGGACTTGGGATGACAATGTGGCAAAGACTTGGGGTGCCAATATGGCAAGGGCTTGGGGTGCCAGTGTGGCAGGGACTTGGGATGACAATGTGGAAACGGCTTGGGATGCCAGTTTGGCAAGGGCTTGAGGTGCCAGTTTGGCAAAGGCTTGGTGTTCCAATTTGGCAAGGACTTGGGGTGCCAATGTGGCAGGGACTTGGGATGACAATGTGGCAAAGACTTGGGGTGCCAGTGTGGCAAGGACTTGGGGTGCCAATGTGGAAACAGCTTGGGGTGCCAGTTTGGCAAGGGCTTGGGGTGCCTATGTGGAAATATCTTGGGGTGCCAGTTTGGTAAAGGCTTGGGGTGCCAGTGTAGCAAAGGCTTGGGGTGCCAATGTGGCAAGGACTTGGGGTGCCATTGTGGAAACTGCTTGGGGTTCCAGTGTGGCAAGGGCTTGGGGTGCCAGTTTGGTAAAGGCTTGGGATGCCAATGTGGAAAAGGCTTGGGGTGCCAGTTTGGCAAAGACTTGGATACCAATGTGGCAGGGACTTGGGATGCCAGTGTGGTAAAGACTTGGGGTGCCAATGTGGCAAGGGGTTGGGGTGCCAGTGTGGCAAGAACTTGGGATGACAATGTGGCACGGGCTTGGGGTGCCAGTTTGGCAAGGGCTTGGGATGACAATGTGGCAGGGACTTGGAGTGCCAGCTTGGCAAGAACTTGGGATGCCAATGTGGCAAGGACTTGGATGCCAGTTTGGCAAGAGCTTGGGATGACAATGTGACAAAGACTTGGGGTGCCAGTTTGGCAAGGGCTTGGGATGACAATGTGGAAATGGCTTGGGGTGCCAGCTTGGCAAGAGCTTGGGATGCCAATGTGGCAAGGACTTGGGATACCAGTTTGGCAAGGACTTGGAGTGTCAATGTGACAAAGACTTGGGGTGCCAATATATGGCAAGGGGTTGAGGTGCCAGTGTGGCAAGAACTTGGGATGCCAATGTGGCAAAGACTTGGGGTGCCAATGTGGCAAGGACTTGGGGTGCCAATGAAGCAAAGTCCTGGGATGCCATTGTTGCATGGATTTGGGCTGCCAACATGGCACGGGCTTGAGCTGCTGCTTGGAAGAGCCCAGGCAGCCTTGTGAGCTGCAGGCACAGAAGTGCGGCGGTCAGGCTGGCTCAGGGCCGTGTTCTTTTTAGCAGTGGAAATGATTGTGCCACTTATGGATGGTTTGATGAGGGCTGGTCTGCTAGAAACTTCCATAGCTGCGCTGGGGACCTTGTGCTCTTCCTGCTTCCCTTCAGCTCTGAGCCACAGTGGGTGGGTGTTGGGTGGGTGATGGGTGGGTGCTGTGGGTGCTGTGGGTGCTGGCTGCCTCCTGGGATAGGAACAGCTCGACTGGAGCTGCCTCTCTTGGAAGCATTTGTTTTGCCCTTTTTGCTTAGAATCATAGAACCTTGGTCTCATTGAGGGTGGGAAAGACCCATGGGATCCCCAAACCCAACCCATCCCCATCACTGCCCTGTCCCCAGGCACCACATCCCCATGGTTCTGGAGCACCCCCAGTGCTGGTGACCCCCACACGTCCCTGGGCAGTTCATGTCGATGCATCTCTGCTCTTTGGAGGAGAAATGTTTCCTACCATCCAGCCTGACCCTCCCCTGGCTGCAACGTGAGGCCGTCCCCCCTCATCCTCTCACTGTCTGTTACAAGGCTGGTGTGTTCCCAGCCCAAACAGTCACCGGGGTCCCCTGGCACCGTCACGGCTGTGCCCCAAAGTCGTCCCAAAGGGGCGGCCCTGCTGGAGCAGCAGAGGGCTCTGCCAGCACAGTGTTATGTGATGCTTGTGGTGGGCAGCAGCAGCCAGCAGGAGTGGTACAATGCAGTGTACAGTCAGTGCTGGAGGGGAACCGCATTGACACCGAGAGCTGGAGGGGCTTCTGCAGGAGGAAACTCACCTGGCAGCCAGGAAAGGCCCAGGTGCCAACTTGGAATAAGCCCACCTGGGTGCAGTTATGCAGCCTGGCTGTGTGTAGTCCTGCTTCTTTAATGCTGTGCTGGCAACTGCGGGGCTCGGTGGGACGGGGTCAGCTTTGGGACGGGATCAGCTTTGGGACGGGGTCAGCTTTGGGACGGGATCAGCTTTGGGACGGGGTCAGCTTTGGGACGGGGTCAGCTTTGGGACGGGATCAGCTTTGGGACGGGATCAGCTTTGGGACGGGGTCAGCTTTGGGACGGGGTCAGCTTTGGGACGGGATCAGCTTTGGGACGGGGTCAGCTTTGGGACGGGGTCAGCTTTGGGACGGGGTCAGCTTTGGGACGGGGTCAGCTTTGGGACGGGATCAGCTTTGGGACGGGGTCAGCTTTGGGACGGGGTCAGCTTTGGGACGGGATCAGCTTTGGGACGGGATCAGCTTTGGGACGGGATCAGCTTTGGGACGGGATCAGCTTTGGGACGGGATCAGCTTTGGGACGGGATCAGCTTTGGGACGGGGTCAGCTTTGGGACGGGGTCAGCTTTGGGACGGGGTCAGCTTTGGGACGGGATCAGCTCTGCATCACGAGATCTGTGTTGTGGAATGGAGCTCTCGTGTGGCTCTGCCAGGATGAAAATCCCTCCCGCAGCTGCTTTGCAGGTGCTTGTATTGATGCCAGAGAGCTGATGGGAGCCATGCTTGATGGAATGGCACCGCGGGTCGGAGAGCCGCCTGGCTGGGGTGGGCTCTGGGCTGCTGGTCGTGGGGTCACAGTGATGGCATTGGTGGTCAAAGGAAGGGCAGCTGCTGTTGTGTGCTGGTGCTGCAGACCTGCACAGCCCACAATTGGAGCAACGTGGATTTGGAAGGTGGGGGATTGGGATTGGGTTAGGGTCAGGGGATTGGGTTAGGGTCAGGGGATTGGGTTAGGGTTAGGGTCAGGGGATTGGGTTAGGGTTAGGGATTGGGTTAGGGTTAGGGTCAGGGGATTGGGTTAGGGTTAGGGGATTGGGTTAGGGTCAGGGGATTGGGTTAGGGTCAGGGGATTGGGTTAGGGTTAGGGTCAGGGGATTGGGTTAGGGTCAGGGGATTGGGTTAGGGTCAGGGGATTGGGTTAGGGTCAGGGGATTGGGTTAGGGTCAGGGGATTGGGTTAGGGTTAGGGGATTGGGTTAGGGTTAGGGTCAGGGGATTGGGTTAGGGTCAGGGGATTGGGTTAGGGTCAGGGGATTGGGGTAGGGTCAGGGGATTGGGGTAGGGTCAGGGGATTGGGTTAGGGTCAGGGGATTGGGTTAGGGTCAGGGGATTGGGTTAGGGTTAGGGGATTGGGTTAGGGTTAGGGTCAGGGGATTGGGTTAGGGTCAGGGGATTGGGTTAGGGTCAGGGGATTGGGGTAGGGTCAGGGGATTGGGGTAGGGTCAGGGGATTGGGTTAGGGTCAGGGGATTGGGTTAGGGTCAGGGGATTGGGTTAGGGTCAGGGGATTGGGTTAGGGTCAGGGGATTGGGTTAGGGTCACAGAATCACAGAATCACCCGGGTTGGAAGGGACCTCAAGGATCATGTAGTTAGGGTTAGGGTTAGGGGATTGGGTTAGGGTCAGGGGATTGGGTTAGGGTTAGGGTTAGGGGATTGGGTTAGGGTTAGGGGATTGGGTTAGGGTTAGGGTCAGGGGATTGGGTTAGGGTTAGGGTCAGGGGATTGGGTTAGGGTCAGGGGATTGGGTTAGAGTTAGGGTCAGGGGATTGGGTTAGGGTTAGGGGATTGGGTTAGGGTCAGGGGATTGGGTTAGGGTCAGCGGCTCCATATCCAGGTGGGGGCGGTGATGGCTGGTGTCCCCCATTGGAAGCAGTGCTCCTTTACCAGTGGCTCATCCCAGGTCCTGGTGTGATCCTGCTGCTGGCGCAGCCCCGGTACCTCGTGGTACCTCGTGTCTCCTGCTGTGCGTCGCTCCGAGCTGTTCCTGTTCCGGCTCTGCCAGCACCTGTCTATGGGCTGTGGGCTCATTGCAGCGGGGGCTGCAGCCCCGTCCCCACCTGGCTGCCCTGCCGTGCCCCGGGCCCACGCACTGAGACTGGCAGCGTGTGGAATCGCTTTAATTTGCTCACAGATGTTGGTATTTCCGCTCAGCCTGCACGGCTCGCCTTAATTTGCTCGGGAGGGTGTCGAGGCTGTTGCGGGGAAGCGGCTAATTGGGACGAGAGGCCGAATGAACGGATCGGCAGCTGTGCGGATCGGGCCGGTCCTTTTCAGAGCACGATTCACAGCCCCCAGGGAGCGCTGCGGTGCTGCTTGTGTGCAGAGCAGCTTGCTGGTAGCACGGGGCTGGCTGCTGGTGGGGCAGCTCTGTGCCTGAGCCCCACACCTGGCCCTGTGTCCTGAACCGCAGCTCCATGCCAAAGTCATTCCTTACCCAAACCCCGTGCCCAGGTACCTTTATTCACCCTCCCCCCGTACCTGGGCTCTGTGCCTGAGTCCCATCGAATCACAGAGTCCTTAGAGTTGGAAGGGACCTTTGAAGGTCATCTAGTCCAACACCCCTGCAGTGAGCAGGGAGGTATTCCAGCCCCGTGACAGTCCCATGCCCCAAACCCCACACCTGCATCCCAAACACAGACCCCATGCCAAAGTCCCCTACACAAAGCCCATGCCCAAGCAATGCCAGAGTCCTGTACCCAAACCCCATACCCAGGACCACTACCCAAGTCCCATACCCACTTCCCATACCCACGCTCCATGCCAAAGTCCCATATCTGTTTCCTGTACCCCATCCTAAGGAGGTGGGGCCCATATTGGTCCTACAGAACCACAGGGCTGGTATCTGGGAAGGAAAGGGACAGATGGGCTTCAAAGAACCAAAGGATGGGCTGGGTGGGAAAGGACCGTGAGCCCCATTTAGTTGCAGTCCTCAGCACCCTTCTTGTTGTGATCAGGGCTGATAACGCCGCGTTCCGTTTTGTTTTGCGCAGAGTGGAAACAGCTTCCATGTGTTCGACCAAGGACAGTTTGCCAAGGAGGTGCTCCCCAAGTACTTCAAGCACAACAACATGGCCAGCTTCGTGCGGCAGCTCAACATGTGTGAGTATTGGGGGGGGGGGGATGAGAAGGGGCAGCTCGTGGGGCTCAGGGCTGCATGGAGGGACCCGGCTTTAACACAGGGAGATTTGCTGCCTTTGCAGCCATTTGGTTTTGGGGACCCAGCGTTAAGTTGAAGGTGGGCTGATGGGATTAACAGCGCTGCAAAGTGGTGCTGGATGAAAAGAGCCGTCGGATTCCTTTCATCTGGGGTAGCCCCTCTAATGAGCTGAGGAGCTGTGAGTGCAGCCTTTGTGCTCGCTGCCATGCGCTGCTGGCGCTCCTTGCCAGCCCTTGCAATGAAGGAGGAACTGTGCTGGAAGGCGGCCAGCTGGCTGGAGCAGCCACACGCAGCAGCTTGTTCATTTTCCGCCTGCTTTCTGCAGGGGCCGTTGCGGTCAGCGTTATGGAAAGCAGATGCTGAGCGAACTCGCACTTCTCAGCAGCACTCAACTTTCCTCCTCTTAGGGCTGCTGCAGTCAGAGTGGAGCTGGAAGGATCTCGGTCTGTTGGGTTGGGTTGTCCTGGTGGTGTTGTGCCTCACCTGGCCTATCTGAGCCTCACCTGGCCTATCTGAGCCTCACCTGGCCTTTCTGAGCCTCACCTGGCCTATCTGAGCCTCACCTGGCCTTTCTGTGCCTCACCTGGCCTATCTGAGCCTCACCTTTCTGTTCCTCACCTGGCCTATCTGAGCTTCACCTGGCCATTCTGTTTCTCACCTGGCCCTTCTGTTCCTCACCTGGCCTTTCTGAGCCTCACTTGACCTTTCTGTTCCTCACCTGGCCTTTCTCTTCCTCACCTGGCCCTTCTGTTCCTCACCTGGCCTTTCTGAGCCTCACCTGGCTTTTCTGTTCCTCACCTGGCCTTTCTGTTCCTCACCTGGCCTTTCTGTTCCTCACCTGGCCTATCTGAGCCTCACCTGGCCTATCTGAGCCTCACCTTTCTGTTCCTCACCTGGCCTTTCTGAGCCTCACCTGGCCTATCTGAGCTTCACCTGGCCATTCTGTTCCTCACCTGGCCTTTCTGTTCCTCACCTGGCCTTTCTGTTCCTCACCTTTCTGTTCCTCACCTGGCCTTTCTGAGCCTCACTTGACCTTTCTGTTCCTCACCTGGCCTTTCTGTTCCTCACCTGTCCCTTCTGTTCCTCACCTGGCCTTTCTGTTCCTCACCTGGCCTTTCTGAGCCTCACCTTTCTGAGCCTCACCTTTCTGTTCCTCACCTGGCCTTTCTGAGCCTCACCTTTCTGTTCCTCACCTGGCCTTTCTGAGCCTCACCTTTCTGTTCCTCACCTGCCCTTTCTGTTCCTCACCTGGCCTTTCTTTGTCTCACCTGGCCTTTCTGTGTCTCACTTGGCCTTTCTGTTCCTCACCTGGCCTTTCTGTTCCTAACCTGGCCTTTCTGAGCCTCACCTTTCTGTTCCTCACCTGGCCTATCTGAGCCTCACCTGGACATTCTGTTCCTCACCTGGCCTTTCTGTTCCTCACCTTTCTGTTCCTCACCTGGCCTTTCTGAGCCTCACTTGACCTTTCTGTTCCTCACCTGGCCTTTCTCTTCCTCACCTGGCCCTTCTGTTCCTCACCTGGCCTTTCTGAGCCTCACCTGGCTTTTCTGTTCCTCACCTGGCCTTTCTGTTCCTCACCTGGCCTTTCTGTTCCTAACCTGGCCTTTCTGAGCCTCACCTTTCTGTTCCTCACCTGGCCTATCTGAGCCTCACCTGGCCTTTCTGTTTCTCACCTGCCCTTTCTGTTCCTCACCTGGCCTTTCTGTGCCTCACCTGGCCCTTTCTGAGCCTCCAGTGATGAGGTTCAGCCCGTGGTTTGGGCAGGTGCACCCTTGGCTGGGTAAAGAGCTGGCTGGGCCCGGAGGGTGGTGGTGGATGGAGTCACATCCATCTGGCTGGTGGTGGGTGCTGTTCCCCAGGGTCGGTATTGGGGACCATCTCCTTCAGTAGGATGGTTAAAAGAAAGGGTCTTTAAAGATCATAGAACCATACAGTGGTTGGGTTGGAAGGGACCCCCCAGTCCTGCCATGGGCTGGCTGCCCCCCAGCTCCAGCTGCCCAGGACCCACCCATGGCCTGGGGCAGCTCCAGGGATGGGGCACCCACAGCTCCAGGCTGCAGTGCTGGGGCCGCACCGCCTCTATGTGAAGCCCATGTCTGTCCCCACATCCCCCCTTTGAGCTCAAAGCTGTTCCCTTTGGTCCCATCACTCTCATTTTCCTCGCTCTCCTCCTGTTTCTGGGCTCCCTGTAAGCTCTGTGGTGGGGTCTCAGAGCCTTCTGCTCCCCGGGCTGCACCCCAGCTGTCAGCCTATCCCTGTATAGAGGTGCTGTATGAACATCCCCGTGCCCTCCTCTGGCCTCCCATCTCTCTGCGCTGCTCTCAAAGCTCAGCCCTGCAGGTTCAACCTCTTCCAAGCTAAGCTGGGAGTACAACATTCCGACAGTGCCTTCCTGGGGACAGGAAGGATCAGAAACGTAGCTGAGACCCTTTTGAAGACCTTGAGAGCCTTGGTGTCCTAATGGCCTCCCTGCTCTGAAGCTCTTGGATCTCAGCTTGGGGATGAGGAACAGTTTCTTCTCCCAGGGAACCATCGGATGTTGGCATGGGCTGCCCAGGGAGGCGGTGGGGTCACCAGCAGCTCTGGAGGTATTCAGTACATCTGGCACTCAGGGGTTGATCCCAAAGTGCTGATAATCCCAAAGTGCTGATAATCCCAAAGTGCTGATAATAATCCCATTACTGGGATTGAAAGTTGGACCCGGGTGAGTATAATGAGGTTCATCACAGCAGGGCGCAGCTTTTGCACTTGGGCTGGAGGAATGCCGTGCGCTTACACAGGCTGGAAGGAGCAGCCCTTGAGAGCAGCCCTGCAGAGAAGGGCCTGGGGGTGCAGGTGGATGCAAAGCTTCACGTGAGCCAGCAGTGTGCGCTTGTAGCTCACAAAGCAAATGGGGACCTGGGCTCCATCAGCAGAGAGGGGTGGCCAGCAGGGACAGGGAGGGGATTGTGCCATCGGCAGCACTGTGGGGCTCCGATACAAGATGGGCAGGGAGCTGTTGGATGAGGGAGGCCATAAAGGTGCTCAGAGGGCTGGATGAGGGCACAGAGGAGGCCATAAGGATGCTCAGAGGGCTGCAGCACCTCCCTTACAAAGACAGGCTGAGGGAGCTGGGCTTGTTCAGCATGGAGAAATACATATTTATATATATATATATATATATATATATATATATATATAGGGTGACCTCAGTCTGCCAGGACCTGAAGGGAACCTACAGACAGGAGGGTGGATAACAGCAGGACGAGGGGAAAGGCTTTGAAGGAGGGAAGGTTTGATGGCTGATGGCTCTGAGAAATGCCCCCACTAAACAGAACCGATGGGCTCGGGGAGCTGGGGGGGAGCGTGTGATGAATGCTGGGCGCTCCTGGGTGCTTTCCTGCAGACCTGGGGCTGCAACTGGGGAGCAGGAAGGCTGATTTGAGCCTCCCCATTCAGTGCCAGCCGTTTCAGCCTGTCAGCAGCAGAAATGGGCCTGGGGAGAGCGGGGTTTTGTGTTCCACAACAGGTTTTTTTTGGGGGGGGGGAGGTCTGTTTGAAGGGAGCACGGCGGTGACAGCAGTGTGTATTGAAGCAGACTGGGGGGGGGGGGCCCTGAGCTCCCCTCTGCTTTCTGAAGCCCGTGTTTGTTTAACCTTTAAGGCTTTCCTTGTTTGGTTTTCAGATGGTTTCCGGAAGGTCGTGCACATCGAGCAGGGAGGGCTGGTGAAACCAGAGAAGGACGACACCGAGTTCCAGCATCCCTATTTCATCCGCGGCCAGGAGCATCTCCTGGAGAACATCAAGAGGAAAGTCACCAGCGTAAGTGTGTGCTGCACTGCCCTGGGGACGCGCTCTGCTCTGGGGGAGCTGCTGGTCCCATGCGTGGCTGCTTTGAGCTCTGCCAGCAGCTCTTCTTGCCGCCCTGCTGTGAGCTGTGGTCCCTGGAGCCGTTTCCTTTTTGTTTGGGGCCCTTTTCTCACTGATGGCAGCGTTGGGTTCCTTGTGGGATCGCTTGGGGGTCCCCCTCCGTCTCCCAGCAGCGCGCTGCCCTGCAGACCAGGCTGGCTATGGGGTCATTGGAGCGGAGCCGTCCTCGTTTCCATTTCATCCAGACAAGCAGCTCCTGCTTGGGTTGGCCTGGCAGAGGGAAGCTTGCTGTGTCCGAAGGGGCTGAAGAGAAGCAGGCCTTGCAGCAGGAGGGAGAGCGGCCACAGGTTGAGCTGCCGCTGTTGCTTCAAGGGCTGCGAGGGATGGCGTTGTCTGTGCATGCAGAGGGAAGGGAAGGATGAGCTCCTGCACTGCTAGAGACACATTGGCCTTCCATGTGTCCCAAGCACAGCTTTGGGTGTTTGCCCTGCAGGCTCACAGATAGGCCTTGCAGCTGCCCCCATTGCCCAGACTGCAGGGCCTTTGCTGTCCTGAAGGCCTTGCTGGGCACCGACAGCTCCAGAAAGGCCGAAGGACCTTCCAGGTTGATTTCCCAGTGCTGAAGCGTGTTCTGGAGAGCTGTTTTTCCATCGTTCCAACCCAAACCTCCCACGGAGCAGCTGTGGGCAGGCAGACACGTCAGCCCCAGCCTGGCAGATCTGTGTGCACTGCAGCATCTCATGGGGCTCTCACTAGAAAAACAGATCGCTGTGCTCAGGGTCTGCTCCTGCCCTGGCCGTGTCCCTCCTGGCCCGGCTTTCCTTCCCAAGCCAGCTGACGACTTCCTAATTGCTGAGGCTGCTGTTCTGTTGGCTGCATTGCAGCAGACTCTGCAGGCGGGGATGTCCGTCCTGCACTGGATGCAGGTGTCAGCTTTAGGGCCGTCCCAGCAGACACGTCTCACCCATTTGCAGGGCTGAGCCCAGCAAAGGGCTCTTGTGCAGACCTGCGGTTTGACCCGAGCGCTTCCCGAGCTCTGTTACTTTTGGGCTGCGGTGCAATCTGCTGTTTGCAAGTAGCAGTTTCCTTGCAGAGGGTTTGCATTGCAGGCGGATGGTTGTCATCCCTCGGTGCAACATGCCCAGCTGTGGACGTGGAGATCTGGAAAGGAGGGAGGGATTTTTGCAGTGTGAGCTGTGCTGCTTCAGTGGCCGGTTGGTAGGAAGGTTTGTTAGGAAGGAGGCACTGCTGACGTCTGCCTTTCTGCCCCCAGGTGTCCAGCATAAAGAACGAGGACATCAAAGTGCGGCAAGACAACGTCACCAAGCTGCTGACCGACATCCAGGTGATGAAAGGAAAGCAGGAGAGCATGGACTCCAAGCTGATAGCCATGAAGCAGTATGTATGTGGGGAGGGGTGGCAGAAATGGCGCCGTTTGCTCCACGCTTTCCTTCCTGCACACACGTTGGGTTTGGGACAGTGGGACGGGGTCCTCCTGAGCGCCAGCAGAGCCCGTTGGTGATGCCCTGTTTGCAGCCAGACTGCAGTCCTAAATGCAGGCTGAGTGCTCCTGCTGCTCTGCTTTGAGACGTTGCGGTGGTGGTGAGGCTTTCAGGGGGGTCTTTTTGTGCCCCCCAGCCTTTGGGCTGACATTTTGGGCCGTGCAGGACGCTGGATTTTGCCTTTGTGGATTTCTTTTGTGGGTTTATCCTTGCGTCCCCTTCACAAAGTGTAACTGTTCTGTCTTGTGCCGCACTGGGATGTTCGGGTCATTTTGGATCACGTCTCCCTAACCCTAACCCTAATTGGTGCGGCCCCAGCACTGCAGCTGTGGGTGCCCCATCCCCGGAGCTGCCCGAGGCCGTGGGTGGGTCCTGGGCAGCCTGAGCTGGGGGGCAGCCAGCCCATGGCAGGGCTGGGGCTGGGGGGGGATGGGGACATTTCCAACCCAACCGTTCTGTGGTTCTGTGATCTTTAAGGACCCTTCCAATCCAACCCAACCATTCTATGGTTCTGTGACCTTTAAGGACCTTTCCAATCCAACCCAACCATTCTATGGTTCTGTGATCTTTAAGGACCCTTCCAATCCAACCCAACCATCCCATGGCCCTTTGATCTTTAAGGACCCTTCCAACCCAACCACCCCATGGCTCTGTGATCTGTAAGGACCCTTCCAACCCAACCATCCTATTGGTCTTCTGTGGTCTGCAAGGACCCTTCCAACCCAACCACCCCATAGCTCTGTGATCTGTATGGACCCTTCCAACCCAACCACCCCATGGTTCTGCGATCTGTAAGGACCCTTCCAACCCAACCATCCCATTGGTCTTCTATGATCTGTAAGGACCCTTCCATCCCAACCATCCTATTGGTCTTCTGTGGTCTGTAAGGACCCTTCCAACCCAACCATCCCATAGCTCTGTGGTCTGTAAGGACCCTTCCAACCCAACCATCCTATTGGTCTTCTGTGATCTGTAAGGACCCTTCCAACCCAACCATCCCATTGGTCTTCTGTGGTCTGTAAGGACCCTTCCAACCCAACCATCCTATTGGTCTTCTGTGATCTGTAAGGACCCTTCCAACCCAACCATCCCATTGGTCTTCTGTGGTCTGTAAGGACCCTTCCAACCCAACCATCCTATTGGTCTTCTGTGGTCTGTAAGGACCCTTCCAACCCAACCATCCTATTGGTCTTCTATGGTCTGTAAGGACCCTTCCATCCCAACCATCCTATTGGTCTTCTATGGTCTGTAAGGACCCTTCCAACCCAACCGTCCCTTGGCTCAGTGATCTTTAAGGACCCTTCCAACCCAACCTAAGTTCAGGGCAGCGAGTCTCCTGAAACCCAGCTACCACTCAGTCTGACTTCATGGAAGGAACTCTGTGCACAACCAGATTCTCCCCGGGAGCCAAAAAGGAGCACTCCTTGTGGTTCCATCCATCCCCAGCCAGGAACGTGCTGCTCTCCGTTTTTGTGCACTCAACTTCCATTGGCTGAACTGGGGCTCTTCCAGCCCCACACCGTGACCACACTCCCTGCTTCTGTGACCCCTAACTGGGACAGTTGCTGTGTGTTGTTTGACTTCATGCACGGAGGACCAGCCCATCCCTGGGGAGCCGTGCCGGCTCAGAGTCAGCCATCAGCTGGAGCCTGCAATGGCGTTGATGGCCCACAGTGCCGCGTACAGCGTGGGATCTGCGCGTTGTATCTCCAGTGCTGCTTTTTATGAGCTGACTCACTGCTTGAGATCATCTGAAGGCAGTTTTATGGGGCATTCCAAAGCTGAGCTTAAAGACCTGGAGAGCTCTCGGTTTTCATCGCGGCGATCTGAGTCTGAAATTAATTACTGCTTCATCCTGAGCTAACGATGCCGGAGTAACTCGAGCCAACTGGCGGCTCCCATTCCTCCTTCAGGCTCCTGCTGCAGAGCTTTGGCTGCCTGGGGTCCGTGGGCCTGGGCAGTGCCCGTGGGCTGTGGGCTGCAGGTGCCAAACAGAATGGCTTCGGGGATGGGGGCCGGGAGGTTGTGCTCTGTGGGATCAGTGCGTCTCCAAATGCTCTGCTGGTTTCTGCAGCATCCATGAATCCGGAGCCTGGGGTCCTTTTAGAGCAGCACGGGTTCTTTGCATGAGTGCTGGAAATTTAGCAACAGCAAATATGTAGACAAGGCCAGGTTGGATGGAACCAGGTTGGAGATTGGGGACCATTTCTTCTCTGCAAGTGGTGATGCATTGGCGTGGGCTGCTGGGGGCTGTTGGGGCTGCCGACCCCAGGGCTGTTTGGGAACAGTGGAGATGTGGCACCTGGAGGCCGGTCAGTGGGGCTGGGTTGGGGATCTTGGAGGTCATCTCCCATCTTTATGATTCTATGAACTTGTTCTGGTAATCGATTTAGTGGTTGGGAGCCTGTCCATTACAGAGGGATGGAATGACATGATCTGTAAGGACCCTGACAACCCAACCATCTCATGACTCTATGATCTTAAAGGACCTTTCCAACCCAACCATCTAATGGCTCCATGATCTGTAAGGACCCTTCCTACCCAACCATCCTAAGGCTCTGTGATCTTTAAGGACCCTTCCAACCCAACCATCCCATGGCTCCACAGTCTTTAAGGACCCTTCCAACCCAACCATCTCGTCTCTGTTGTCTGTAATGACCCTTCCTACCCAACCATCCCTTGGCTCCATGATCTTTAAGGACCCTTCCAACCCAACCATCCCTTGGCTCCGTGATCTGTAAGGACCCTTTCAACCCAACCACCCCATGGCCCTGTGATCTGTAAGGACCCTTCCAACCCCACCATCTCATGGCTATAGGATCAGTGAGGACTTATTCAACCCAACCATTCCATGGTTCTGTGAGGTGTTAGTACCAGCACCAGCAATTCTGTTAACTCTAACCCTAAGTCGACCACGTAACAAAACTTGGCGCTGGTGTTTGGTCATTGAAGTTGGAAAAGACCTTCAAGATCTTCCAGTCCAATCCCAGCAGTTCCCCCACCATGACCCTAAATAGAACCACAGAGTCATTAAGGATGGAAGAGATCTCCAGGATCCCCATCCCAACCCCAACCCGCCCCCAATGAGACCCTAAATAGAACCACAGACCCTAATTAGAAATAGAGTCATTAAGGATGGAAGAGACCTCCGTGATCCCCATCCCAACCCCAACCCACCCTCAACGAGACCCTAATTAGAGTCATTAAGGATGGAAGAGACCTCCGTGATCCCCATCCCAACCTCAACCCACCCCCAATGAGACCCTAATTAGAAATAGAGTCATTGAGGATGGAAGAGATCTCCAGGATCCCCGTCCCAACCCCATCCCACCCCCAATGAGACCTTAATTAGAAATAGAGTCATTGAGGATGGAAGAGATCTCCAGGATCCCCATCCCAACCCCAACCCACCTCACCATGACCCTAAATAGAACCACAGAGTCATTAAGAATGGAAGAGATCTCCAGGATCCCCGTCCCAACCCACCCCCAATGAGACCCTAAATAGAAATAGAGTCATTGAGGATGGAAGAGACCTCCAGGATCCCCATCCCAACCCCAACCCACCCTCAATGAGACCCTAAATAGAACCACAGACCCTAATTAGAAATAGAGTCATTGAGGATGGAAGAGACCTCCAGGATCCCCATCCCAACCCACCCCCAATGAGACCCTAATTAGCAAGAGTCATTAAGGATGGAAGAGATCTCCAGGATCCGCATCCCAACCCCAACCCACCCTCAACGAGACCCTAATTCGAGTCATTAAGGATGGAAGAGACCTCCATGATCCCCATCCCAACCCCAACCCACCCCCAATGAGACCCTAATTAGAGTCATTAAGGATGAAAGAGACCTCCAGGATCCCCATCCCAACCCCAACCCACCCCACCATGACCCTAAATAGAACCACAGAGTCATTAAGGATGGAAGAGACCTCCATGATCCCCATCCCAACCCCAACCCCCCCCCCCACGATGCTCTGCCCAAGCTATGGGCTGACATGCGTTGCACCCCCAGTTTGCACGCAGAGAAAAGGGGAGCACGCTGTGAGCGAGCCGAGCACGCAGAGCGCGGTGCTGCGATGCAACAGCTGCTTCTTGCAGCATCGGAGCGAGAAGGAGAACGCAGAGCTAAGGATAAAGGACGGAGCCATCCCTGCTCCGAGTGCCGGCCGCGTCCTTGCGGGGTGCGCTGCGTTCCCAGCGCTCAGCAGCGATGAAGGGGGAGCAGGAGCGGCGCTGAATGGCGTTGATGGATGCGCTCCGCCTGCGGCCTCGTTTGTTCGGCGCGGCGCAGCTGATCCCTGCGTGCGGGGCCGTCATTAAGGGCGCATCCCCGCGAACTGCCGCCCGGCTCTCGGCTGGGCCGGTCGCTGCTTTCCCACTCAATGCGTCCATCCCCGGAGCTGGGACCCGCTGGGGGACGAAGATTGATGGCAGCGCAGCCGCGATGCGGGGCGGCCGTTTGGGCCGGCAGCTGATTGAGCCTGAGCCGCCGCAGCTGCTTCCTACCCCCGGCAGCTGCTTCCCCCGGCAGCTGCCACTGCGCCACTGCGGCACCGCGCACAACCGCCGCGCCGGGGCACTGTGCTCCACCGCACACGTCTGTGTGCCCTGAGCCCCGTCCTGACCCGGTCTATGTGCCCCAAAGCCCGTCCTGACCCGGTCTGTGTGCCCTGAGCCCCATCCTGACCCGGTCTGTGTGCCCCAAAGCCCGTCCTGACCCAGTGTGTGAGCCCTGAGCCCCATCCTGACCCTGTGTGTGTGCCCCGAATCCCGTCCTGACCCGGTCTGTGTGTGCCCCAAAGCCCGTCCTGACCCAGTGTGTGAGCCCTGAGCCCCATCCTGACCTGGTCTGTGTGTGCTGAGCACTGTCCTGAACCGGTCTGTGTGCCCCAAATCCCATCCTGACCCGGTCTGTGAGCCCCAAATCCCATCCTGACCCGGTCTGTGAGCCCCAAATCCCATCCTGACCCAGTCTGTGTGCCCTGAGCCCCATCCTGACCCGGTCTGTGTGCCCTGAGCCCCATCCTGACCCGGTCTGTGTGCCCTGAGCCCCATCCTGACCCAGTCTGTGTGCCACAAAGCTCATCCTGACCGAGACTGTGTGCCCCAAAGCCCGTCCTGACCCGGTCTGTGTGCCCTGAGCCCCATCCTGACCCGGTCTGTGTGCCCTGAGCCCCATCCTGACCTGGTCTGTGTGCCCCAAAGCCCGTCCTGACCCGGTCTGTGTGCCCTGAGCCCCATCCTGACCTGGTCTGTGTGCCCTGAGCCCCGTCCTGACCTGGTCTGTGTGCCCCAAAGCCCATCCTGACCCGGTCTGTGTGCCCCAAATCCCATCCTGACCCGATCTGTGAGCCCCAAATCCCATCCTGACCCGGTCTGTGTGCCCTGAGCCCCATCCTGACCTGGTCTGTGTGCCCTGAGCCCCGTCCTGACTCTATTTGTGTGCCCCAAAGTCCCGTCCTTACCCGGTCTGTCTGTGTGCCCTGAGCCCCATCCTGACTTGGTCTGTGTGCCCCGAATCCCATCCTGACCCGGTGTGTGTACCCTAAGCCCCATCCTGACCCAGTCTGCGTGCCCTGAGCCTCGTCCTGACCCGGTCTGTGTGTGCCCCAAAGCCCATCCTGACCCAGTCTGTGTGCCCTGAGCCCCATCCTGACCCAGTCTGTGTGCCCTGAGCCCCATCCTGACCTGGTCTGTGTGCCCCAAATCCCATCCAGACCCAGTCTGTGTGCCCCAAATCCCATCTTGACCCGGTCTGTGTGCCCTGAGCCCCGTCCTGACCTGGTCTGTGTGCCCCAAAGCCTGTCCTGACCCGGTCTATGTGTGCCCCAAATCCCATCCTGACCCGGTCTGTGTGCCCTGAGCCTCGTCCTGACCCGGTCTGTGTGTGCCCCAAAGCCCATCCTGACCCGGTCTGTGTGCCCTGAGCCCCATCCTGACCCAGTCTGTGTGCCCTGAGCCCCATCCTGACCTGGTCTGTGTGCCCCAAAGCCCGTCCTGACCCGGTCTATGTGTGCCCCAAATCCCATCCTGACCCGGTCTGTGTGCCCTGAGCCCCATCCTGACCTGGTCTGTGTGCCCTGAGCCCCGTCCTGACCTGGTCTGTGTGCCCCAAATCCCGTCCTGACCTGGTCTGTGTGCCCTGAGCCCCATCCTGACCCGGTCTGTGTGCCCCAAAGCCCATCCTGACCCAGTGTGTGTGCCCTGAGCCCCATCCTGACCTGGTCTGTGTGCGCTGAGCCCTGTCCTGACCTTGTCCTTGTGCCCCAAATCCCATCCTGACCCGGTCTGTGTGCTCCAAATCCCATCCTGACCCGGTCTGTGTGCCCTGAGCCCCATCCTGACCTGGTCTGTGAGCCCTGAGCCCTGTCCCGACCCGGTCTGTGTGCCCCAAATCCTGTCCTGACCCGGTCTGTGTGCCCTGAGCCCCATCCTGACCCGGTCTGTGTGCCCTGAGCCCCGTCCTGACCTGGTCTGTGTGTGCCCCAAATCCCATCCTGACCCAGTCTGTGTGCCCTGAGCCCCGTCCTGACCCGGTCTGTGTGTGCCCCAAATCCTATCCTGACCCAGTCTGTGTGCCCCAAAGCCCGTCCTGACCCGGTCTGTGTGCCCTGAGCCCTGTCCCGACCCAGTCTGTGTGCCCCAAAGCCCATCCTGACCCGGTCTGTGTGTGCTGAGCCCTGTCCTGACCCAGTGTATGAGCCCTGAGCCCCATCCTGACCCGGTCTGTGTGCACTGAGCCCTGTCCTGACCCCATCCTTGTGCTCTGAGCCCCATTCTTGTGCCCATAGCTCCATCCTTGTGCCCTGAGCCCTATCCTGACCCCATCCTTGTGCCCTGAACCCCATCTTTGTACCTGAAGCCACATTCTAACCCCATCCTCGTGCCCTAATCGCTATCCTTGTGCCCCAATATCTATCCTTGTGCCCCAAGCACCATCCTAACTCCGTCCTTGTGCCTCTAGCTCCATCCTTGTGTCCTGAGACCCATCTTGACCCCTTCCTTGTGCCCCAGACCCCACCCTGATCCCATCCACGTGCCCACAGCATTGCATGTCATGGAGCAGCTCCCTTCGGTGCTGTCAGCTCGGGCATCGAGGCAGCAATGTTGGCTTGTTGGCTTGTTGGGTTGGTCAAAGCGGGGTGAGGTTCTGTGGGAAGGGGCTGAGTTGGGGTTCAGCTGCAGGCTGACGTTACATGATAGCGGAACACGGGCTGCTGCTCCCGGGCTGCCCCCAGCTGCGGTGCCATGATTGCCCCCCTCTGGTTTGTTTTCCTGGCGCGACTTTGTCCCACGACCCCCCCGGGAGGAGGCAGCGGTTCTGCATCTCAATTACAGGTGCCTGGGGAGCGGCGGCCTTTTGTGTGCATTGATCCGCCAGCTGCTGGCTTCAGCTGATGCCTCCGGATCAGGGGAGGGGGAGAGGTGCCCACGTTGTGTCTTCTGTCTGCGCCCTGCTGGGGTGGCCGGTGCTCATAGATGTGCTGATGGGAGGCACAGAACTGCAGCATGGGGCCAGTCTGTGCTGTGCTGCTGCGTCGTGTAGAACCACGGAGCTGTAGGAAGGGTTGGACTGGAAAGGGGTCTTACAGGTCGTGGAACCATGGGGTGGTTGGGTTGGAGGGGTCCTGGAAGATCAGAACGCTGTAGGATGGTTGGATTGCATTGGAGGAGTCCTTTAGAATGGTGGAACTGCAGAATGGTTGGATTGGAAGGGTCCTTGCAGGTCATAGAACTGTGAAATGAGTTGGGTTGGACGGGACAATAACGATCGAAGAACCACAGAACGGTTGGATTGGAAGGGTCCTTGCAGGTCATAGAGCCATGAAATGGTTGAGTTGGGTTGGACGGGACATTAACGATCATAGAACCACAGAATGGTTGGATTGGGAGGGTCCTTGCAGGTCACAGAGGCATGAAATGAGTAGGGTTGGACGGGACATTAATGATCGTAGAACCACAGAATGGTTGGATTGGAAGGGTCCTTGCAGGTCACAGAACTGTGAAAGGAGTTGGGTTGGACGGGACATTAACGATCATAGAATCACAGAATGGTTGGATTGGAAGGGTCCTTGCAGGTCATAGAACTGTGAAATGAGTTGGGTTGGATGGGACATTAACGATCATAGAACCACAGAACGGTTGGATTGGAAGGGTCCTTGCAGGTCACAGAGCCATGAAATGGTTGAGTTGGGTTGGACGGGACATTAACGATCGTAGAACCACAGAATGGTTGGATTGGGAGGGTCCTTGCAGGTCATAGAGCCATGAAATGGTTGAGTAGGGTTGGACAGGACATTAATGATCGTAGAACCACAGAACGGTTGGATTGGAAGGGTCCTTGCAGGTCACAGAACTGTGAAATGAGTTGGGTTGGACAGGACATTAACGATCATAGAACCACAGAATGGTTGGATTGGGAGGGTCCTTGCAGGTCACAGAGGCATGAAATGAGTAGGGTTGGACAGGACATTAATGATCGTAGAACCACAGAACGGTTGGATTGGGAGGGTCTTTGCAGGTCATAGAGCCATGAAATGGTTGGGTTGGGTTGGACAGGACATTAATGATCATAGAACCACAGAACGGTTGGATTGGAAGGGTCCTTGCAGGTCACAGAGCTGTGAAATGAGTTGGGTTGGACAGGACATTAACAATCGTAGAACCACAGAATGGTTGGATTGGGAGGGTCCTTGCAGGTCATAGAACCATGAAATGGTTGAGTAGGGTTGGACAGGACATTAATGATCATAGAACCACAGAACGGTTGGATTGGGAGGGTCCTTGCAGGTCATAGAGCCATGAAATGGTTGAGTAGGGTTGGACAGGACATTAATGATCGTAGAACCACAGAACGGTTGGATTGGAAGGGTCCTTGCAGGTCACAGAGGCATGAAATGAGTTGGGTTGGATGGGACATTAATGATCGAAGAACCACAGAACGGTTGGATTGGAAGGGTCCTTGCAGGTCATAGAGCCATGAAATGGTTGAGTAGGGTTGGACAGGACATTAACAATCGTAGAACCACAGAACGGTTGGGTTGGAAGGGTCCTTGCAGGTCATAGAGCCATGAAAGGAGTTGGGTTGGATGGGACATTAATGATCGTAGAACCACAGAACGGTTGGATTGGAAGGGTCCTTACAGGTCACAGAGCCATGAAATGGTTGAGTTGGGTTGGGAGGGTCCTTTAGAATTGTGGAGCCACACAGTGGGTGGATTGGAAGGATCTCTGAAAATTGTAGAGCCATGGAATGGGTTGGGTTGGAAGAGTCCGTAGAGATCGTAGGACCATGGGATGGTTGGGTTGAGAGGGTCCTTGGAGATCAGAGAGCTGTGGGGTGGTTGGGTTGGGTTGGAGGGGTCCTTCAGAATGGTGGAACTGCAGAGTGGTTGGATTGGAAGGGTCCTTAAAGATGGTAGAGCCATGGAATGGGTTGGATTGAGAGCATCCTTGAAGGTCGTAGAGCTTCATGCTTCATAGAGCATCATGGGGTGGTTGGGTTGGGTTGGGTTGGAAGGGTCCTTTAGAACCATAGAACCATAGAGTTCAGTTGGAAGAGTCCGTGAACGTCACAGAGACATGGGAGAGTCCTTAAGGATCATAGCATCGCAGGATGGTTGGGTTGGAAGGGTCCTTAAAGATCGCAGAACCACATAATGGTTGTGTAGGGAAGGTCCTTAAAGATCATAGGGCTGTGGGATGGCTGGGTTGGGTTGGAAGGGTCCTTTAGAGCCATAGAAGCACAGCATAGTGGTGTTGGGACGGTCCTTAAAGATCACAGAGCTGTGGAATGGTTGGGTTGGGTTGGGAGGGTCCTTTAGAGCCATAGAAGCACGGCATGGTGGTGTTGGGAGGGTCCTAAAGATCACAGAGCCGTGGAGTGGTTGGGTTGGGTTGGGAGGGTCCTTTATGGCCATAGAAGCACAGCATGGCTGGGTTGGAAGGGGCCCCTCGCCCTGCAGCCATACCCCTGCCAAGGGCTGGGTGTCACTCATGGCCTTCTAATGAACACACCGGGACGGCAGTGCAGCCCCAATGATGATGGGAGCTCAATGAAGCCCCGATGATGGTGGGAGCTCAATGCAGCCCCAATGATGATGGGAACTCAATGCAGCCCCCATGATGATGGGAGCTCAATACCGGTGATGGGAGCTCAACACAGCCCCAATGATGGTGGGAGCTCAATGCAGCCCCCATGATGGTGGGAGATGATGATGGGAGCTCAATGCAGCCCCAATGATGATGGGAGCTGGTGATGGGAGCTCAATGCAGCCCCATGATGGTGGGAGCTCAATACAGCCCCAGTGATGATGGGAGCTCAATGCAGCCCCAATGATGATGGGAGCTCAATGCAGCCCCGATGATGGTGGGAGCTCAATGCAGCCCCAATGATGGTGGGAGCTGGTGATGGGAGCTCAATGCAGCCCCAATGATGATGGGAGCTCAATGCAGCCCCTATGATGGTGGGAGCTCAATACAGCCCCAGTGATGGTGGGAGCTGGTGATGGGAGCTCAATGCAGCCCCAATGATGGTGGGAGTTGGTGTTGGGAACTCAATACAGCCCCGATGATGGTGGGAGCTCAATACAGCCCCAGTGATGATGGGAGCGCAGCCGTCTGCAACGCCGCATCTTCTTTTTAATTGCAAATGATGGGATTGCAAAGAAAGAGCCATTGCTGGGAGGTCCGGCCGGCTGTGAAGCGGAGCTGCTGCCTCTCACCCACAGCCACGTTATCTGCAAGGGGAGCCGCAGCAGCCGCGCTCCGGAGCCGCCCTGCAATTAGTGCTGCTTTGCATGGGGTGCGAGGTGATAAACGAGCGGCGCTGCTGGGCCAGGCAGATAACGGGGATGGCCAATGGGGCTGCGCACTGAATGGGGCTGTGGAGATAATGGGGCTATAGAGATAATGGGGCTATAGAGATAATGGGGCTGTGGAGATAAGGGTGCCCGTGCACGGCTGGGGCTCCGGGTGGGGGTGGGGAGGGTCTGTGGGGCAGGAGGTGACGGGGTTGTGGGTCACCAGCCTTGTTCCTATGTCCGTGGTTCGGTGCTGGGGCCAAGTGTGCCCCCCATGTCACCAGCACTGTGTTCTATGGCCGTGTGCCCCCCATGTCACCAGCACTGTCCCCATGTCACCTGCATTGTGTTCTATGGCTGTGTGTCCCCCCCCCCAAGTCCCTGTTGCTGTCCCCATGTCCCCAGCACTGTCCCCATGTCCCCAGCACTGTGTTCTATGGCCGTGTGTCCCCCATGTCCCCAGCACTGTGTTCTATGGCCGTGTGTCCCCCATGTCCCCAGCACTGTCCCCATGTTACCCACACTGTGTTCTATGGCCGTGTACCCCCATGTCACCAGCACTGTGCTGGGTCTGGGTGCCCCCAGCTCACTGGTGTTGTCCCCATGTTACCATCACTGTCCCCATGTTACCATCACTGTCCCCATGTCACGGGTACTGTATTGTGGCCTTGTAATCCCCCATATCACTCTGCTGGGGTTGTGTGTCCCCCAGGTCACCAGCATTGTCCCCATGTCACCAACACTACCCCAATATTACCAGCACTATTCCCATGTTACCAGCACTGTGCTGGGTCTCAGTGCCCCCAGGTCACTGGTGCTGTCCCCATGTCACCATCACTGTCCCCATGTCCCCAGCACTGTGTTCTATGGCCGTGTGCCCCCCATGTCCCCAGCACTGTCCCTGTGTCACCTGCATTGTGTTCTATGGCTGTGTGTCCCCCCCCCCCCCCCAAGTCCCTGTTGCTGTCCCCCTGTCACCAGCACTGTGCTGGGGCTATGTGTGACCCCCAGGGTAACTGGTGCTGTCCCCATGTCCCCAGCACTGTGTTCTATGGCCGTGTGTCCCCCATGTCCCCAGCACTGTCCCCATGTCCCCAGCACTGTGTTCTATGGCCGTGTGTCCCCCATGTCCCCAGCACTGTGTTCTATGGCCGTGTGTCCCCCATGTCCCCAGCACTGTCCCCATGTCCCCAGCACTGTGTTCTATGGCCGTGTGTCCCCCATGTCACCAGCATTGTCCCCATGTCCCCAGCACTGTCTTCTATGGCCGTGTATCCCCCATGTCCCCAGCACTGTGTTCTATGGCCATGTGTCCCCCATATCCCCATCACTGTGCTGTGTCTGTGTGTCCCCCAGCCCTCTGGTGTTGTCCCTGTATCCCCATCTCTGTGCTGTGACCATGTGTCCCCCCTATCCCCATCACTGTGCTGTGTCTGTGTGTTCCCCCTATCCCCATCACTGTGCTGTGTCTGTGTGTCCCCCCTATCCCCATCACTGTGCTGTGTCTGTGTGTCCCCAAGCCCCCTGGTGCTGTCCCATTGTCCCCAGCACCGTCCCCATGTCACCACTGCTTTGCATGTCGGCAGCTCCCCTCAGAGCTGCTCTTTCAGCCCTGAGGTGCACGTCAGCCCCATTCCCTGTGCTGTGACCCCCTCCTGACAGCCCCATATACCACCCCTCCTTATAGCCCCATATCCCACCCCATCCCACCCCTCCTTACAGCCCCCCATCCCACCTGACATCCCCCCATCCCACCCCTCCCTACAGTCCCATATCCCACCCCTCCTTACAGCCCCATATCCCACCCCACCCCATCCCACCCCTCCTGACAGCCCCATATCCCACCCCTCCCTACAGACCCATATCCCACCCCATCCCACCCCTCCTTACATCCCCCCATCCCACCCCTCCTTACAGCCCCTCATGCCATCCCACCCCACCCCTCCCGACAGCCCCCCATCCCACCCCTCCTTACAGCCCCATATCCCATCCCACCCCACCCCTCCTTACATCCCCCCATCCCATCCCTCCTTACAGCCCCATATCCCACCCCTCCTGACAGCCCCCCATCCTACCCCATCCCACTCCACCCCTCCTTACATCCCCCCATCCCACTGCTCCCTACAGCCCCATATCCCACCCCTCATTACAGCCCCCCACCCCATCCCACCCCTCCTTACACCCCCCATCCCACCCCTCCTGTTCCTCCCTCTCCGGCTGGGCTCCATTTAATTGCCCTGTGGATGGGAGCGCTCTGCAAAGCGTGACGGATGGGGTTGTCCGTCCCAGCTGCTCCCCCTGCCCCTAATGATCCCTGCTGTGCCCGGTGCAGCGGTGCAGGTGTGCTCTGCTCGGCTCATTGCCCCGTGGCTGCCCGCACTAATTGGTGCAGCTGTGCCCCGCGGCCCCGGGCTGCTCCCAACAGCACCGCGGGGGTCCTCAGTGCTTCCAGAAAGCAGCTCTGGGTCGGAGACACCCCCCCCAAAATGGGTTTCAAGTGGTTGTAGTGCAGCACTGAGGGAGTCACTGAATGGCACAGGCTGGGGGGGACCCCAAGGATCACGGAGCTCCAGCCCCTCTGCTGCACACAGGGCCCACAACCTGCCCATCTCATAGCAGCCCATCTCATAGCAACCCATCTCATACCTGCCCATCTCATACCTGCCTATCTTATAGCAGCCCATCTCATACCATCCCATCTCATACCATCCCATCTCACACCATCCCATCTCACACCATCCCATCTCATACCATCCCATCTAATACCATCCCATCTCATACCATCCCATCTCACACCAGCCCATCTCATACCATCCCATCTCATACCATCCCATCTCACACCATCCCATCTCACACCATCCCATCTCACACCAGCCCATCTCATACCATCCCATCTCATACCATCCCATCTCACACCATCCCATCTCATACCATCCCATCTCATACCATCCCATCTCACACCATCCCATCTCACACCATCCCATCTCATACCATCCCATCTCATACCATCCCATCTCACACCATCCCATCTCATACCATCCCATCTCACACCAGCCCATCTCATACCATCCCATCTCATACCATCCCATCTCATACCATCCCATCTCATACCATCCCATCTCATACCATCCCATCTCATACCATCCATCTCATACCATCCCATCTCATACCATCCCATCTCATACCATCCATCTCATACCATCCCATCTCATACCATCCCATCTCATACCATCCCATCTCATACCATCCCATCTCATACCATCCCATCTCATACCATCCCATCTCATACCATCCCATCTCATACCATCCCATCTCATACCATCCATCTCATACCATCCCGTCTCATACCATCCCATCTCATACCATCCATCTCATACCATCCCATCTCATACCATCCCATCTCATACCAGCCCATCTCATACCATCCCATCTCATACCATCCCATCTCACACCATCCCATCTCACACCATCCCATCTCACACCATCCCATCTCACACCATCCCATCTCACACCATCCCATCTCACACCATCCCATCTCATACCATCCCATCTCATACCAGCCCATCTCATACCATCCATCTCATACCATCCATCTCATACCATCCATCTCATACCATCCCATCTCACACCATCCCATCTCATACCATCCCATCTCACACCATCCCATCTCATACCATCCATCTCATACCATCCATCTCATACCATCCATCTCATACCATCCCATCTCATACCATCCCATCTCATACCATCCCATCTCATACCATCCCATCTCATACCATCCCATCTCATACCATCCATCTCATACCATCCCATCTCATACCATCCCATCTCATACCATCCATCTCATACCATCCCATCTCATACCATCCCATCTCATACCATCCCATCTCATACCATCCCATCTCATACCATCCCATCTCATACCATCCCATCTCATACCATCCCATCTCATACCATCCCATCTCATACCATCCATCTCATACCATCCCGTCTCATACCATCCCATCTCATACCATCCATCTCATACCATCCCATCTCATACCATCCCATCTCATACCAGCCCATCTCATACCATCCCATCTCATACCATCCCATCTCACACCATCCCATCTCACACCATCCCATCTCACACCATCCCATCTCACACCATCCCATCTCACACCATCCCATCTCACACCATCCCATCTCATACCATCCCATCTCATACCAGCCCATCTCATACCATCCATCTCATACCATCCATCTCATACCATCCATCTCATACCATCCCATCTCACACCATCCCATCTCATACCATCCCATCTCACACCATCCCATCTCATACCATCCATCTCATACCATCCATCTCATACCATCCATCTCATACCATCCCATCTCATACCATCCCATCTCATACCATCCCATCTCATACCATCCCATCTCATACCAGCCCATCTCATACCAGCCCATCTCACACAGGTCAGTGTCCTGTGGAGCAGCGATGGGATGAGATGGAGCGGCCTCATGTTGCATTTCAGGGGGTCCCGTTGGGGATTAGGGGACGTTCCTTCCCCTAAAGGGCTGTGATCCATCAGCATGGGCTGCGTGGGGGGGAGGGGGGGTCACCATCCCTGCAGGTGCTTCACAACTGTGGGGATGTGGGATCTGGGGACAGGGCAGTGGGCACGGTAGGGGTGGGGGTGCAATGGGGGTCCTGGGGGTCTCATCCAACCTTAATGACTCCGTGGTTGTATTTAGGGTCATAGTGAGGATGGGGTTGAGTTGGATTGGGTGATTATGGGGATCTCTTCCAACCTTAATGACTCCGTGGTTGTATTTAGGGTCACAGTGGGGATGGGGTTGGGTTGGATTGGGTGATTATGGGGGTCTCATCCAACCTTAATGACTCCGTGGTTCTATTTAGGGTCACAGTGGGGCTGGGGTTGGGTTGGATTGGGTGATTATGGGGGTCTCATCCAACCTTAATGACTCCGTAGTTCTATTTAGGGTCACAGTGCGTTGGGGTTGGCCTGGGTGATCCTGGGGGTCTCTTCCAACTTTAATGGCTTTATGGTCCTATTTAGGGTTATGGTGGGGGTAGGTTGGGGTTTGACTGGGGGATCTCAGAGGTCTCTTCCAACCTTAATGACTCTGTGGGTCTGTTTAGGGTCATGGTGGGGTTTAGGGTCATGATTGGTTGCATCGGGGTTGGACTTGAGTATCTTGGGGGTCTCTTCCAACCTGAATGGGTCTATTCAATGTTGTGATGGGGCGGGTTGGGGTTGGGCTGGGGGATCTGGAAGGTCACTTCCAACCTTAATGACTCTGTGGGTCTGTTTAGGGTCATGGTGGGTTAGGGTTGGGCTGGGGGGTCCTACTGGTCTCTTCCAACCTGAATGGGTCTATTCAGTGATGGGGTGGGTTGGGGCTGGACTGGAGAATCTGGGAGGTCTCTTCCAACCTTAATGACTCTGGGTCTGTTTAGGGTCATGGTGGGGTTTAGGGTCATGATTGGTTGCATCGGGGTTGGACTTGAGTATCTTGGGGGTCTCTTCCAACCTGAATGGGTCTATTCAGTGTTGTGATGGGGTGGGTTGGGGTTGGGCTGGGGGATCTTACTGGTCTCTTCCAACCTTAATGACTCTGTGGGTCTGTTTAGGGTCATGGTGGGGTTTAGGGTCATGATTGGTTGCATCAGGGTTGGGCTGGGGGATATTGGGGGTCTCTTCCAACCTGAATGGGTCTATTCAGTGTTGTGATGGGGTGGGTTGGGGTTGGGCTGGGGGATCTTACTGGTCTCTTCCAACCTTAATGACTCTATGGTTCTGTTTAGGGTCATGGTGGGTTGGGGTTGGGCTGGGGGGTCCTACTGGTCTCTTCCAACCTTAATGACTCTATGGTTCTGTTTAGGGTCGTGGTGGGTTGGGGTTGGGCTGGGGGGTCCTACTGGTCTCTTCCATCCTTACTGACTCTGTGATTCTATCATTCAATGTCCCAAACAGCCCTGAGCACCTCCAGGGATGGGGCACAGGGGAGACTTGGCAGGGAATTGGGGCTCAGCCTTGAATCTGACACAAGATTGGGGCAAAAAAGGCTGAAAACGGCCAACTTAGTTGCGGGGTCGGTGCCTGGCAGCGGGGTCACTGCGGGACTGCCATCGGATCAACGTTACTCACTTAAACACCCGCTCTGGGGGTCTGCAGGAGCAGAGGGAGCGCTGCAGCCTTCCTGCCCGCCTCCTGCCCTGCCTTCTGCTTGCAGAGTTCACCCCGCTGTGCCATCTTTGTTCTCAGCAGGTTTCTGCTTCCCTTGCAGTGAGAACGAGGCGCTGTGGAGGGAGGTGGCCAGCCTGAGGCAGAAGCACGCGCAGCAGCAGAAGGTGGTCAATAAGGTAAAGCCCGAAGCGGAGCTGGGGAGGGGGGGCTCAGCAGCTGCTGTGATCCCATGCATAAGGGGGGGGGTGTCTGGAAATGCAGCAGGGAGGGCTGAGCTGTGGGGCAGAGCTCAGCTGGGAGCTGGGTCCTGTTCACATGGAGCTCACATGGGCTTCAGTTTGGGCCCAGTGTCCCTCGTCCCATCATTGGGAACACCCAGCAGAGCCTGACTCCCTCCTCTCACCCTTCAAAGACCCATCAGTACTGCCCAGACCCCTCTCAGCCTTCTCTCCCTGAGCTGCACAGCCCCAGGGCTCTCAGCCTGTCCCCACCAGGAGGGGCTCCAGGCCCCCCCCATCCCCACACCCTCCGCTGGGCTCTCCCAGCAGTTCCCAGTCTGCCCTGAACTGGGAGCCCAGCACTGGACGCGGTGCTCCAGCAGTGCCCCCCAGGGCAGAGCAGAGGGGAGCAGCACCTCCTGCTCTGCTGGCTGCGCTCTGGGCGATGCACCACAGGGTCCCGTTGGCCCTCTTGGCCACCAGGGCTCACTGCTGGCTTGGGGTCAACCACTGGCCAACTGTTGGCCAACCACTGATGAACCAACCCTTGGTCAACCAGTGCCCAAATATTGATCAACCACTGGTCAACCGTTGGTCAATCATTGGGTCAACTGTTGCTCAACCACTGCCCAACCATTGACCAACCATTGGTCGACCAATGGTCAACCAGTGCCCAACCGTTGATCAACCATTGGTCTACCAATGGTCAACCAGTGCCCAAATATTGATCAATCACTGGTCAACCGTTGGTCAATCATTGGGTCAACTGTTGCTCAATCACTGACCAACCACTGACCAACCATTGATGTACCATTGGTCAACCATTGGTCAACCAGTGCCCAAATATTGATCAACCACTGGTCAATCATTGGGTCATCTTTTGCTCAACCATTGACCAACCATTGGTCTACCATTGGTCAACCAGTGCCCAAATATTGATCAGCCACTGGTCAACTGTTGGTCAATCATTGGGTCAACTGTTGCTCAACCATTGACCAACCATTGGTCTACCATTGGTCAACCAGTGCCCAAATATTGATCAACCACTGGTCAACCGTTGGTCAATCATTGGGTCAACTGTTGCTCAACCACTGCCCAACCATTGACCAACCATTGGTTGACCAATGGTCAACCAGTGCCCAACCATTGATCAACCATTGGTCTACCAATGGTCAACCAGTGCCCAGCCATTGACCAACCATTGGTCTACCAATGGTCAACCAGTGCCCAACCATTGACCAACCATTGGTCAACCATTGGTCAACCAGTGCCCAAATATTGATCAACCACTGGTCAACTGTTGGTCAATCATTGGGTCAACTGTTGCTCAACCACTGCCCAACCATTGGTTGACCAATGGTCAACCAGTGCCCAACCATTGATCAACCATTGGTCTACCAATGGTCAACCAGTGCCCAAATATTGATCAATCACTGGTCAATCATTGGGTCAACTGTTGCTCAACCAGTGCCCAACCATTGACCAACCATTGGTCAACCATTGGTCAACCAGTGCCCAAATATTGATCAACCACTGGTCAATCATTGGGTCAACTGTTGCTCAACCACTGCCCAACCATTGGTCAACCATTGGTCAACCATTGGTCAACCAGTGCCCAAATATTGATCAGCCAGTGGTCAACCACTGGTCAATCACTGGGTCAACTGTTGCTCAACCAGTGCCCAGCCATTGACCAACCATTGGTCTACCAATGGTCAACCAGTGCCCAACCACTGCCCAACCATTGACCAACCATTGGTCGACCAATGGTCAACCACAGCCCAACCACTGACCAACCGTTGGTCTACCATTGGTCTACCATTGGTCAACCAGTGCCCAAATATTGATCAGCCACTGGTCAACCGTTGGTCAATCATTGGGTCAACTATTGCTCAAGCACTGCCCAACCATTGGCCAACCATTGACCAACCATTGGTCTACCATTGGTCAACCATTGACCAACCATTGACCAACCATTGACCAGCCATTGGTCAACCAGTGCCCAGATATTGATCATCCACTGGTCAACCGTTGGTCAATTATTGGGTCAACTGTTGCTCAACCACTGCCCAACCATTGCCCACCCATTGGTTGACCACCGCTCAACCACTGGCCAGCCGTTGCCCACCAGGACCTGCAGGTCCTTCTGGCCGAGCTCCTTCCCAGCAGCTCAGCCCCAGCCTGCACTGCTCCACGCAGTCGTTCCTCCCTGGGCTCAGGTCCCTACAGGACCCATGCCGAAGCCCAACAGGTTCCTCCTCACCCAGCCCTCGCTGTGCCCGTCTATGGCTGGATGGCGGCATGGCCTTCTGGGCTGGCAGCCCCTCTCCCTCCTTCACATCAGCCCACAGCAGTTTCCACCTGTGCCTTAATCCGACTCGCTCCGTGCATCCCAACAGCTTCTCCTTTTCCTGTCCTCGCAGCTGATCCAGTTCTTGATTTCACTGGTGCAATCCAACCGCATCCTTGGCGTGAAGAGGAAGATGTAAGTCTGCGTTTCTACCTCCCGATAGAGGTTCCCTGTCTGGGAATAAAGAGGGGATCGGCACAGGGTCCCCCGGGTCTCTGTCTGCTGTAGCAGCCTTGCCGGAGGGGTAGGGCTGCCCCTGGGGCTGTGGGAGCCTCCAGGTCCTCCCTGGTGCTGCTCTGGGAAGGGAAGCAGAAGGGCTGCTGAGCCCACGGGGTGCAGAGCGTCCTTCGTCCTGATCAGCCAATGAGGCTTCCCGTCCCATCGTGGTGTTCCTTGTTGGGCTGAAAAGGAACCATGGGGTCACCGGGAGCGACCTGATGGGACACACGCCCCAAGTCACCAAAGTCTGCTTTGCACTGTGCTGGGGGATCAGCACAGTAAATGCTCCCTACATTTACACTGTGCTGGGGGAGCCTTCCCTGCTCATTGCACTCACTGTGCTGGGTTCCTTCCCTTCTTATTGCACTCACACAGTGCTGGGTTCCCCTATGCTCATTGCACACACACTGTGCTGGTTGATCCTTCCCTGCTCATTGCACACTCACTGTGCCGGGTTCCCCCCTGCTCATTGCACTCACACAGTGCTGGGGGATCCTTCCCAGCTCATTGCACTCACACTGTGCTGGGTTCCCCCCCTGCTCATTGCACTCACACTGTGCTGGTTGATCCTTCCCAGCTCATTGCACTCACACAGTGCTGGATTCCCCCCCTATGCTCATTGCACTCACACTGTGCTGGATTCCCCCCCTGCTCATTGCACACACACAGTGCTGGGTTCCCCCCCTGCTCATTGCTCTCACACAGTGCTGGGGGATCCTTCCCAGCTCATTGCACTCACACTGTGCTGGGTTCCCCCCCTGCTCATTGCACTCACACTGTGCTGGTTGATCCTTCCCAGCTCATTGCACTCATTGCACTCACACGGTGCTGGTTGCTCTGGAGGCCCCCCCTGATGTTTATCCCCACATCCAGATGAAGCTGAGGTTCCCCATTACCAGTTGTGCCCCAGGCTGGTTCTGCAGCCCAACCACTGCTCTCCCCTGAGCCTTAACATCCCCCCATGTCAGCTCCAGCCCATGGCATCCCCCCCAGCTCCCCCCATGGCCATACCCCAGCAGTGCTGGTGCTGGTTCCGGACGGCATTGTCTGCCGTCAGTGCATTGAGGTGACCCCGTGGTGTTTGGGTCTCTCTTGCAGCCCCCTGATGTTGAACGACAGCAGTTCAGCGCATTCCATGCCCAAATACAGCCGGCAGTACTCCCTGGAGCACGTCCACGGCTCATCCCCATACGCAGTAAGTGGGTCCCTATGGGGTTCCCTATGGCTCGTCTTGATGTGGGTCTGCTCGGCTGCAGGGCAATGCTCTGATGGTGGAGCTCATGGGACGGAGGTGGCAGCTGGGAGGGAACAGAGAGGGGAAGATGAACAGGAGGGAACAGAACAGAATAGATCGGAACAGAACAGACCAGAACGGAATAGATCAGAGCAGAATAGATTGGAACAGAAGAGATCGGAACGGAATAGATAGAACAGAATAGATCGGAACAGAATAGATGGGAACGGAATAGATTGGAACAGAATAGATCAGAACGGAATAGATCGGAACAGAATAGATCGGAACAGAACAGACCAGAACGGAATAGATCAGAGCAGAATAGATCGGAACAGAATAGATCAGAGCAGAATAGATCGGAACAGAATAGATCGGAATGGAATAGATGGGAATGGAATAGATTGGAACAGAATAGATCAGAACGGAATAGATGGGAACGGAATAGATCGGAACGGAATAGATCGGAACAGAATAGATCGGAGCAGAATAGATCGGAACAGAAAAGATCGGAACGGAATAGATCGGAACAGAATAGATCAGAATGGAATAGATCAGAACAGAATAGATCGGAACAGAATAGATCGGAACGGAATAGATCGGAACGGAATAGATCGGAACAGAATAGATCGGAACGGAATAGATCAGAACGGAATAGATCGGAACAGAATAGATCGGAACAGAATAGATCGGAACGGAATAGATCGGAACAGAATAGATCGGAACAGAATACACCAGAACAGAATAGATTGGAACGGAATAGATCAGAACAGAATAGATCAGAACAGGATAGATTGGAACAGAATAGATCAGAACAGAATAGATCGGAGCAGAATAGATCGGAACGGAACAGAAGAACATAAGATAGAACAGAAAAGAATGGAACAGAACAGAACAGAACAGAGCAGGATAGACCAGAACAGAATAGAACAGATCAGAACAGAGGAGGATAGGGTAGAACAGAACAGGTTAGAACAGAATAGAGAAGAATAAATCAGAGCAGAGTAGAACAGAACAGGATAGGACGGAACAGAGCGGGATAGAACAGAACAGATCGGAACAGAACAGGATAGAATAGAACAGGTTAGAAGAGAGCAGGACGGAACAGAATAGGTCCGAACAGAATAGATCTGAACAGAGTAGAACAGGGCAGAACAGAACAGAGCTGGATGGATCAGAACAGAAATAGAACAGAACTGGATAGGTCAGAAGAGGATAGAGCAGAACAGGATGGAAATGGACAGGATGGAAATGAACAGGATAGAGCAGAACAGGATGGAAATGGACAAGATAGAACAGAACAGAATGGAAATGGACAGGATGGAAATGGACAGGATAGAACTGAACAGAACAGAATAGGTCAGAACAGAATAGAGCAGAGCAGAATAGAGCAGAGCAGGATGGAAGGGACTTATAAGATAGATTGGGTTGGGTTGGAAGGGTCCTTAAGGATCACAGAGACAAAGAAGATAGAATGGGTTGGGTTGGAAGGGTCCTTAAAGATCACAGAGCCATAGAAGATAGAATGGGTTGGGTTGGAAGGGTCCTTAAGGATCACAGAGCCATAGAAGATAGAATGGGTTGGGTTGGATGGGTCCTTAAAGATCACAGAGCCATAGAAGATAGAATGGGTTGGGTTGGAAAGGTCCTTAAAGATCACAGAGCCATAGAAGATAGAATGGGTTGGGTTGGAAAGGTCCTTAAAGATCACAGAGCCATAGAAGATAGAATGGGTTGGGTTGGAAAGGTCCTTAAAGATCACAGAGCCATAGAAGATAGAATGGGTTGGGTTGGAAGGGTCCTTAAAGATCACAGAGCCATAGAAGATAGAATGGGTTGGGTTGGAAAGGTCCTTAAAGATCACAGAGCCATAGAAGATAGAATGGGTTGGGTTGGAAAGGTCCTTAAAGATCACAGAGCCATAGAAGATAGAATGGGTTGGGTTGGAAAGGTCCTTAAAGATCACAGAGCCATAGAAGATAGAATGGGTTGGGTTGGAAAGGTCCTTAAAGATCACAGAGCCATAGAAGATAGAATGGGTTGGGTTGGAAGGGTCCTTAAAGATCACAGAGCCATAGAAGATAGAATGGGTTGGGTTGGAAGGGTCCTTAAAGATCACAGAGCCATAGAAGATAGAATGGGTTGGGTTGGAAAGGTCCTTAAAGATCACAGAGCCATAGAAGATAGAATGGGTTGGGTTGGAAAGGTCCTTAAAGATCACAGAGCCATAGAAGATAGAATGGGTTGGGTTGGAAAGGTCCTTAAAGATCACAGAGCCATAGAAGATAGAATGGGTTGGGTTGGAAGGGTCCTTAAAGATCACAGAGCCATAGAAGATAGAATGGGTTGGGTTGGAAAGGTCCTTAAAGATCACAGAGCCATAGAAGATAGAATGGGTTGGGTTGGAAAGGTCCTTAAAGATCACAGAGCCATAGAAGATAGAATGGGTTGGGTTGGAAAGGTCCTTAAAGATCACAGAGCCATAGAAGATAGAATGGGTTGGGTTGGAAGGGTCCTTAAAGATCACAGAGCCATAGAAGATAGAATGGGTTGGGTTGGAAGGGTCCTTAAAGATCGCAGAGCCATAGAAGATAGAATGGGTTGGGTTGGAAGGGTCCTTAAAGATCACAGAGCCATAGAAGATAGAATGGGTTGGGTTGGAAAGGTCCTTAAAGATCACAGAGCCATAGAAGATAGAATGGGTTGGGTTGGAAAGGTCCTTAAAGATCACAGAGCCATAGAAGATAGAATGGGTTGGGTTGGAAAGGTCCTTAAAGATCACAGAGCCATAGAAGATAGAATGGGTTGGGTTGGAAGGGTCCTTAAAGATCACAGAGACATAGAAGATAGAATGGGTTGGGTTGGAAGGGTCCTTAAAGATCGCAGAGCCATAGAAGATAGAATGGGTTGGGTTGGAAGGGTCCTTAAAGATCACAGAGACATAGAAGATAGAATTCCGGTTCTATCAGACTCCAGTTGGGCTGTCAATCAGGCTCTGGTTGGGCTGTCAGTCAGACACTGGTGGGGCTGTCAATCAGGTTCTAGTTGTGTTGTCAATCAGATAGCGGTTGGGCTGTCAATCAGACACTGGTTGGGCTGTCAATCAGACAGTGGTTGGGCTGTCAATCAGACAGCGGTTGGGCTGTCAATCAGACAGTGGTTGGGCTGTCAATCAGACAGCGGTTGGGCTGTCAGTCAGACAGCGGTTGGGCTGTCAGTCAGACACCGGTTGGGCTGTCAATCAGACAGCGGTTGGGCTGTCAGTCAGGCACTGGTTGGGCTGTCAATCAGGCATCATTTGGGCTGTCAATCAGACAGCGGTTGGGCTGTCAATCAGACACCGGTTGGGCTGTCAATCAGACAGTGGTTGGGCTGTCAGTCAGACACCAGTTGGGCTGTCAATCAGACAGTGTTTGGGCTGTCAATCAGACTCCGGTTGGGCTGTCAATCAGACACCGGTTGGGCTGTCAATCAGACAGCGGTTGGGCTGTCAATCAGACACTGGTTGGGCTGTCAATCAGGCACCAATTGGTCTGTCAATCAGACACCGGTTGGGCTGTCAATCAGACAGTGGTTGGGCTGTGGCACTCCATCATTATTTTCCAGCTGCCCCCCAAGGTCCCGGCCGCACTCTGGAGCTGCACCATGGGCCACAGCAGCTCCGTGTTTAACCTTTAAAGGTTTCCTGGTCCGATTTTGTCCTCACCGTACAGAGTCCAGCTTTGATGGGAGTGTAGAAGTGGGGATGCAGAGCAGGAGGGGAAAGCCTCAAGTCAGGCGTTCCATAAAGCCCAAGTGTTCCGGGGCAAGGGATGTGGTGCTTGTGTGCCTTCCTGCTGCCACGGAACCTCACTGCCCTCGTTGTTCCAGGCTTCTTCCCCAGCGTACAGCGGCTCCAACATCTATTCCCCGGATTCATCCACCAACTCGGGTCCCATCATCTCGGACGTGACGGAGTTGGCCCAGTCCAGCCCTTCGGCATCTCCCAGCGGCAGCCTGGATGAGAGGTGAGTGGGCAGCTCTGAGCTCTCGCTGGGGGTCACCTCTGTGGGCACCCTCAGGTTCAGATGGAACTCCGCTTTGTGCCCCGTGCCCCTCGTCCCCATTGCTGGGCGCATCTCCCCCCAACCCCTCTAGGGGTGGGGCTGGGGGGTCCCTCCAACCCAACCGTGTTGTGGTTCTGTGATCTTCCAGGACCCTTCCAACCCAACCAGTTCCATGACTCTGTGTCTCCCTGATCAATAAGGGCCCTTCTCCTATGGAACCCATTCCATGGTGCCACGTTACAGCAGCTCCTTTTTCTTTGTGCCAACATCACCAGAAGAGAAGCAGAGAGGGACCTGGACCCTCGAGGAACCCACTCCTGCACCCCCAGCCCCATTGCTGGGACGGCCAAAGCCTCCCCCAGTACCCCCAGTGCAGCTGTCCCTCCCATAGCCCCACTCCCATCAAACCCCGGGGGCTGTTGGGCCCATCTTTCTTGATCACGCTGTGGTCTCTTTCCCCCCTCCCCCCCCCCCTCTTCAATAGGTTATTCTGCCATTAATGCTTCCCCCAGGGCTCTGAATTACCCACAGATGCCATTTATTATCACCTACAGATGCCATTTATTGCCTTAATGCTCCCTGCCACGAACACTCCCACTTAAATACAGGCCACGTCTTTGCTAAATGGGCCCTTTCATGCTCTGTTGTCATCGCTGTCTGTTCTGGTGGGACTGGTTGAGCCTCTTCTACCCCCAAAGCTCGGCTGGTTTCTATCCTCGCAATGAGGGCTGACCAAAGGAGCCACCTTCCCTTCCCATAACAGCTCTGGTGCGGCGGTGGCTGCGCCGTGCATGTCCCTTTAAGAAAGGGGGTGCTGTAGGGTGCTGCAAGGGTTGGCCAACAATTAGTTAACTGTCAGTCAGCTGTTGGTCAACAGTTGGTCAACCATTGGTTAACTATCAGTCAGCTGTTGGTCAAGCATTGGTCAACAGTTGGTCAACCATTGCTTAACTATCAGTCAGCTGTTTGTCAAACATTGGACAATGATTGGTCAACCATTGGTTAACTATCAGTCAGCTGTTGGTCAACTGTCAGTCAACTGTTGGTCAACCATTGGTTAACTATCAAGTCAGCTGTTGGTCAACAGTTGGTCAGCGGTTGGTCAACCATTGGTTAACTATCAGTCAGCTGTTGGTCAACTGTCAGTCAACTGTTGGTCAACCATTGGTTAACTATCAGTCAGCTGTTGGTCAACAGTTGGTCAACCATTGCTTAACTATTAAGTCAGCTGTTGGTCAAGCATTGGTCATGGGTTGATCACTCATTGGTTAACTATCAGTCAGCTGTTGGTCAAGCATTGGTCAATGGTTGGTCAACCATTGGTTAACTATCAGTCAGCTGCTGGTCAAGCATTGGTCAACGGTTGGTCAACCATTGGTTAACTATCAAGTCAGCTGTTGGTCAAGCATTGGTCAACAGTTGGTCAATCATTGGTTAACTATCAGTCAGCTGCTGGTCAAGCATTGGTCAATGGTTGGTCAACCATTGCTTAACTATCAAGTCAGCTGTTGGTCAAGCATTGGTCAATGGTTGGTCAACCATTGGTTAACTATCAGTCAGCTGTTGGTCAACAGTTGGTCAGCGGTTGGTCAACCATTGGTTAACTATCAGTCAGCTGTTGGCCAACTGTCAGTCAACTGTTGGTCAACCATTGGTCAACTGTCAGCCAACCAGTGATCAACCATTGGATAACAGTAATTCAACCACTGGTCAGCTGTCAGTCAGCTGGTGGTCAACCATTGATCAACCATTGGTTAATAATCATTCAGGCATAGGTCAGCTGTCAGTCAACCATTGGTCAGTCATTGGTCAGCTGTCAGTCAGCCATTGGTCAACCATTGGTCAGCTGTCAGTCAACCATTTGTCAACCATCGGTCAGCTGTCAGTCAGCCATTGGTCAACCATTGGTCAGCTGTCAGTCAGCCATTGGTCAGTCATTGGCCAGCTGTCAGTCAACCACTGGTCAACCATTGGTCAGCTGTCAGTCAACCATTGGTCAGTCATCAGTCAGCTGTCAGTCAGCCATTGGTCAGTCATTGGTCAGCTGTCAGTCAACCATTGGTCAACCATCGGTCAGCTGTCAGTCAGCCATTGGTCAACCATTGGTCAGCTGTCAGTCAACCATTGGTCAGTCATCGGTCAGCTGTCAGTCAGCCATTGGTCAACCATCGGTCAGCTGTCAGTCAGCCATTGGTCAGTCATTGGTCAGCTGTCAGTCAGCCATTGGTCAACCATCGGTCAGCTGTCAGTCAGCCATTGGTCAGTCATCAGTCAGCTGTCTGTCAGCCAATTGGTCAACCATCGGTCAGCTGTCAGTCAGCCATTGGTCAGTCATCGGTCAGCTGTCAGTCAGCCATTGGTCAACCATTGGTCAGCTGTCAGTCAGCCATTGGTCAACCATCGGTCAGCTGTCAGTCAGCCATTTGTCAACCATCGGTCAGCTGTCAGTCAGCCATTGGTCAGTCATCGGTCAGCTGTCTGTCAACTACTGGTTGACTGTTGGTCAGTGATTGGCCAACTATTTGTCAGCCATTGGTGAAGTGTTGGCCAGCTGTTGGTCAACCAGGACACCCAGCAGTGGGAGTGCAGGACTCTGCCGTGCTGGGGGAGCTGCACCAAATGGGAGATGCAGGATCAGAGTTGGGGAAGAAGCCTTTGTGGACACTTCCAGCCTCACCTTTGTGGCTGACTCGAGACTTTGGCTGTGAGAGCACAGGGTTCCTGCCTGGTTGTGTGGAAGCGCATCCAGAAACCACGCGTGCGAGGTGCTCACCCTCCTCCTTCTCCTTCCCCCCAGGAGCAGCCCTGTGGTCCGCATCAAAGAGGAGCCCCCCAGCCCCTCCCGCAGCCCCAAGGTAGAGGAGGCCAGCCCAGGGAACCCCCCCGCTGTCGAAACCCCTCTGTCTCCCTCCACCTTCATCGACTCCATCCTGCAGGAGAACGAGCCCAGCACCACGACCGCCACGGCCGGCAACAGCACCGCGCAGCCTCAGCCCCAGGAAAAGTGCCTCAGCGTTGCCTGCCTCGACAAGTAAGTGCTGCCGGCCACGGCCCCGCACCGCTCGGATGCTGAGCTGCTCAGGGAGCTGCGGTCGTTGGTGTAAAGGTGGATGTGTGGTACGATGGTGGGACCTTGAAGGTGGTAGAGTTATGGGATGGATGGGTTGGAAGGGACCTTGAAGGTGGTAGAGCCATGGGATGGTTGGGTTGGAAGGGACCTTGAAGGTGGTAGAGTCATGGGATGGTTGGGTTGGAAGGGACATTGAAGGTGGTAGAGCCATGGGATGGATGGGTTGGGAGAGATCTTGAAGGTGGTAGAGCCATGGGATGGTTGGGTTGGGAGAGATCTTGAAGGTGGTAGAGCCATGGGATGGTTGGGTTGGGAGAGATCTTGAAGGTGGTAGAGCCATGGGATGGTTGGGTTGGAAGGGACCTTGAAGGTGGTAGAGCCATGGGATGGTTGGGTTGGAAGGTGGTAGAGCCATGGGATGGTTGGGTTGGAAGGGACCTTGAAGGTGGTAGAGCCATGGGATGGATAGGTTGGAAGGGACCATGAAGGTGGTAGAGCCATGGGATGGTTGGGTTGGGAGGGACCTTGAAGGTGGTAGAGCCATGGGATGGTTGGGTTGGAAGGGACCTTGAAGGTGGTAAAGTGATGGGATGGTTGGGTTGGAAGGGACATTGAAGGTGGTAGAGTGATGGGAAGGTTGGGTTGGAAAGGACCTTGAAGGTGGTAGAGCCATGGGATGGTTGGGTTGGAAGGGTCCTTGAAGGTGGTAGAGCCATGGGATGGATGGGTTGGAAGGGACCATGAAGGTGGTAGAGCCATGGGATGGTTGGGTTGGAAGGGATCTTGAAGGTGGTAGAGTCATGGGATGGTTGGGTTGGAAGGGACCTTGACGATCGTAGAGTCATGGGATGGTTGGGTTGGAAGGGACCTTGAAGGTGGTAGAGTCATGGGATGGTTGGGTTGGAAGGGACCTTGAAGGTAGTAGAGTCATGGGATGGTTGGGTTGGAAGGGACCTTGACGATCGTAGAGTCATGGGATGGTTGGGTTGGCGGTATCCTTAAAGGTAACCATGGAAGGGGTTGGGTTGTGAGCGTTCTGAAAGATCATGGAATCATTGATCAGGGTTGGAAGAATCCTGAAAGATCCTGAAACAGCCACGGGATGAACGGTTTGGAAGGGTCCTTGAAGATCATAGATCCATGAAATGGCTGGGTTGGAAGGGTCCTTAAATGTTGTCATAGATGGGAGTGGGTTGGGAGTGTCCTGAAAGATCGTAGATCCATGAAATGGTTGGATTGAAAGAGATCTTGAAGGTGGTAGAGTGGTGAGAATATTGGGTTGGAAAGGTCCTTAACGGTTATCATGGAAAGGGTTGGACTGAGACTGTCTTGAAAGATCACAGAGCCATGAAATGGTTGGGTTGGAAGGGTCCTGACAGATCACAGAGGCATGGGATAGTTGGGTTGGAAAGGTCCTTAAAGATCATAGAGATGTGGAATGGTTGGGTTGGAAGAGTCCTTGAAGATCATCACAGCATGACTGGGTTGGAGGTGTCTGTAAAGACCACAGTACCTCAGCAACATTGGGTTGGAAGGGTCCTTACAGATTACAGAACCATGGCGTAGTTGGGTTGGAAAGGTCCTTACAGATCACAGAAGCAATGAGTGGTTTTGTTGTAAGGGTCCTTAAAGATCATAGAGCCACTAAATGAATGGTTGGGTTGGAAAGGTCCTTACAGATCACAGAAGCACAGAATGGTTGGGGTGGAAAGGTCCTTACAGATCACAGAAGCACTGAGTGGTTGGGTTAGAAGGGTCCTTAAAGATCACAGAGCCACTAAGTGAATGGTTGGGTTGGAAAGGTCCTTACAGATCGTAGAAGCAGTGAGTGGTTTTGTTGAAAGGGTCCTTAAAGATCATAGAGCCACTGAAAGAATGGTTGGGTTGGAAAGGTCCTTACAGATCGCAGAAGCAGTGAGTGGTTGGGTTGGAAGGGTCCTTAAAGGTCACAGAGCCACTCAATGAATGGTTGGGTTGGAAAGGTCCTTACAGGTCACAGAATTACTGAGTGGTTGGGTTGGAAGGGTCATTAAAGATCACAGAAGACCAATAGGATGGTTGGGTTGGAAAGGTCCTTACAGATCACAGAAGCACTGAGTGGTTGCATTGGAAGGGACCCAAGTCCCCCCAGCCCCACTCCTGCCATGGGTTGGCTGCCCCCCACCCCCCACAGCCTGGGGCACCTGCAGGGATGGACCCCCCCATAGGCTGAGCTGATAGGGCTGAGCTGACCACGCACTGCGCTGGGGCTGAGCTCTATGTGGGCACCCGGCCCTCCCTGCACTTACCTTGGGGCAGGACTCAGCCCAGACCCCCCTATGTGCCCCCCAAAGGGGCCGTGGCCGCATTCCTGCCCGCTCCCCCCTGCAATGGGACGCAGTAATATGGAGCTGATGGCTGATGGCGGCCGCTTTGTGTGCTGACCCCGGGGCAGCCGCAGCAATCCCTGTTATCAATGCTGGGAGCACAAAGCTGGTAATTGAGGGGGGATGAGCCCCCCCGGGATGGCATTGAAACCCCCCCCCAGGTTGTTGGTGTTGGGGCCTCGGGATGGAATCGGAGCCACAGAGCAGCCTTTGTTCCAGGGAAGGGAGCTGGAACCGAAGGCAGATTGAAGGCAGAGCACAGTGCAGGGAGGGGGGGAAGGTTGGACTGGAAACGGACCAGGAGCTGCTTCGGGACTCGTGTGTGTCCAGTGCAGGGCTGTGTCCGTCTGTCCATGTGTCCGTGTGTCCGTGTGTCCCTGTGTCCATGCAGTGCAGGGCTGTGTCCGTTTGTCCGTGTATCCCTGTGTCCATGTGTCCGTCTGTCCCTGTGTCCATGCAGTGCAGGGCTGTGTCCGTCTGTCCCTGTGTCCATGTGTCCATGTGTCTGTGTGTCCCTGTGTCTGTGTGTCCCTGTGTCTGTGTGTCCATGTGTCTGTGTGTCCCTGTGTCCATACAGTGCAGGGCTGTGTCCGTGTGTCCGTCTGTCCCTGTGTCCGTGTGTCCGTGTGTCCATCTGTCCCTGTGTCCATACAGTGCTGGGCTGTGTCCGTCTGTCCGTCTGTCCGTGTGTCCATGTGTCCGTGTGTCCGTCTGTCCCTGTGTCCATACAGTGCAGGGCTGTGTCCGTGTGTCCTTCTGTCCCTGTGTCCGTGTGTCCATACAGTGCAGGGCTGTGTCCGTGTGTCCGTCTGTCCCTGTGTCCGTGTGTCCATACAGTGCAGGGCTGTGTCCGTGTGTCCTTCTGTCCCTGTGTCCGTGTGTCCATACAGTGCAGGGCTGTGTCCATGTGTCCCTGTGTCTGTGTGTCCCTATGTCCATACAGTGCAGGGCTGTGTCCGTGTGTCCATCTGTCCCTGTGTCCGTCTGTCCCTGTGTCCATACAGTGCAGGGCTGTGTCCGTGTGTCCATCTGTCCCTGTGTCCGTGTGTCCGTGCAGTGCAGGGCTGTGTCCGTGTGTCCTTTTGTCCGTGTGTCCATACAGTGCAGGGCTGTGTCCGTCTGTCCCTGTGTCCGTGTGTCCATGCAGTGCAGGGGTGTCCATGTGTCCATGTGTCTGTGTGTCCCTATGTCCATGCAGTGCAGGGCTGTGTCTGTGTGTCCCTGTGTCCGTGTGTCCATGTGTCTGTGTGTCCCTGTGTCTGTGTGTCCCTGTGTCCATGCAGTGCAGGGCTGTGTCCGTGTGTCCCTGTGTCTGTGTGTCTGTTTGTCCATGCAGTGCAGGGCTGTGTGCATGTGTCCGTGTGTCCATGTGTCTGTGTGTCTGTCTGTCCATACAGTGCAGAGCTGTGTCCTTGTGTCCATGTGTCTGTGCAGTGCAGGGCTGTGTCCGTGTGTCCATCTGTCCCTGTGTCCATGCAGTGCAGGGCTGTGTCCGTGTGTCCGTGTGTCCATGTGTCTGTGTGTCCCAGTGTCTGTGTGTCCCTATGTCCATGCAGTGCAGGGCTGTGTCTGTGTGTCCCTGTGTCCGTGTGTCCATGCAGTGCACGGCTGTGTGCATGTGTCCATGTGTCCATGTGTCTGTGTGTCTGTCTGTCCATGCAGTGCAGGGCTGTGTCCGTGTGTCCTTGTGTCCATGTGACTGTGTAGTGCAGGGCTGTGTCCGTGTGTCCATCTGTCCCTGTGTCCATGCAGTGCAGGGCTTTGTCCATGTGTCCCTGTGTCCATGTGTCAGTGTGTCCATCTGTCCCTGTGTCCATGCAGTGCAGGGCTGTGTCCGTGTGTCCATCTGTCCCTGTGTCCGTCTGTCCCTGTGTCCATACAGTGCAGGGCTGTGTCCATGTGTCCGTGTGTCCATGTGTCCATACAGTGCAGGGCTGTGTCCATGTGTCTGTGTGTCCCTATGTCCATACAGTGCAGGGCTGTGTCCGTGTGTCCGTCTGTC
The DNA here is from genome assembly GCF_039878825.1 of Excalfactoria chinensis. Classification (NCBI taxonomy): domain Eukaryota; kingdom Metazoa; phylum Chordata; class Aves; order Galliformes; family Phasianidae; genus Excalfactoria; species Excalfactoria chinensis. Next base: position 149,011 of record NW_027315568.1, read on the forward strand.
CCTGTGTCCATACAGTGCAGGGCTGTGTCCGTGTGTCCATCTGTCCCTGTGTCCATCTGTCCATGCAGTGCAGGGCTGTGTCCGTGTGTCCATGTGTCTGTGTATCCATGTGTCTGTGTGTCCCTATGTCCATACAGTGCAGGGCTGTGTCCGTGTGTCCCTGTGTCTGTGTGTCCCTATGTCCATACAGTGCAGGGCTGTGTCCGTGTGTCCATCTGTCCCTGTGTCCATGCAGTGCAGGGCTGTGTCCGTGTGTCCGTCTGTCCCTGTGTCCGTGTGCCCATGCAGTGCAGGGCTGTGTCCGTGTGTCCGTCTGTCCCTGTGTCCATGCAGTGCAGGGCTGTGTCCGTGTGTCCTTGTGTCCATGTGTCTGTGTGTCCCTGTGTCTGTGTGTCCGTGTGTCCATACAGTGCAGGGCTGTGTCCATGTGTCCATCTGTCCCTGTGTCCATGCAGTGCAGGGCTGTGTCCGTGTGTCCCTGTGTCCGTGTGTCCATGCAGTGCAGGGCTGTGTGCATGTGTCCGTGTGTCCCTGTGTCTGTGTGTCTGTCTGTCCATACAGTGCAGGGCTGTGTCCGTGTGTCCTTGTGTCCATGTGTCTGTGCAGTGCAGGGCTGTGTCCGTGTGTCCATCTGTCCCTGTGTCCATGCAGTGCAGGGCTGTGTTCGTGTGTCCATGTGTCCGTGTGTCCCTGTGTCTGTGTGTCCATGTGTCCGTGTCTGTGTGCCCATGTGTCTGTGTGTCCATGTGTCCCTGTATCCATGCAGTGCAGGGCTGTGTTCGTGTGTCCCTGTGTCTGTGTGTCCTTGTGTCCATGTGTCTGTGTGTCCTTGTGTCCATGTGTCTGTGTGTCCATGTGTCCGTGTGTCCATGCAGTGCAGGGCTGTGTCCCTGTGTCTGTGTGTCTGTGTGTCCACGTGTCTGTGTGTCCTTGTGTCTGTGTGTCCCTGTGTCCATGTGTCCCTGTGTCCATGCAGTGCAGGGCTGTGTCCCTGTGTCCATCTGTCCCTGTGTCCATGCAGTGCAGGGCTGTGTCCATGTGTCCTTGTGTCCGTGTGTCCATGCAGGTGTCCGTGTTTCCCTGTGTCCGTGTGTCCCTGTGTCCATGCAGTGCAGCAGGGATGTATCCATGTGTCCGTGTCTCCATGTGCACGTGTCCATGAGTCCGTGTGTCCATGTGTCCATGTGTCCCAGGATGGGCTGGAAGGGTCCTTGCAGAGCATAGAGGAGTGGGATGGGTTGGAAAGGTCATTACAGAGCATGGAAGAATAGAATGGATAGGAAGGGTCCTCAAAGTTATTAGAGCTGTGGGATGGTTGGGTTGGAAGGGTCCTTACAGAGCATAGAGGCATTGGATTGCTGGGTTGGAAAGGTCCTTAAAGGTCACAGAGCCATGGGATGGGTGGGTTGGAAGGGTCCTTACAGATCACAAAGCCATGGGGTGGTTGGGTTGGAAGGTTCCTCACAGATCACAGAGCCATGGGATGGTTGTGTTAGAAAGGTCCTTACAGATCACAGAGCCATTGAATGGGTTGGAAGGGTCCTTACAGATCACAGAGCCATGGGATGGTTGCATTGAAAGGATCCTTATAGATCACAGAGACGTGGGATGGTTGGAAGGGTCCTTACAGATCACAGAGCCATAGGATGGTTGCATTGGAAGGGTCCTTGTAGATCACAGAGCCATGGGATGGTTATGTTAGAAGGGTCCTTACTGATCACAGAGCCATGGGATGATTGCTTTGGAAGGGTCCTTACAGATAACAGAGCCATTGAATGGGTTGGGTTGGAAGGGTCCTTCAAGGTCACAGAGCCATGGGATGGTTGTGATGGAAGGGTCCTGACAGATCACAAAGCCATGGGGTGGTTGGGTTGGAAGAGTCCTTACAGATCATAGAGCCATAGGATGGTTGGGTTGGAAGGGTCCTTACAGATCACAGGACCATGGGATGGTTGGGTTGGAAAGGTCCTTGTAGATCACAGAGAGGCATGGGATGGTTGTGTTAGAAGGGTCCTTGTAGATCACAGAGCCATGGGGTGGTTATGTTAGAAGGGTCCTTACAGATCACAGACCCATGGGACGGTTGTGTTAGAAGGTTCCTTAAAGATCACAGAGCCATAGGATGGTTGGGTTAGAAGGGTCCTTACAGAGCATAGAGGCATTGGATTGTTGGGTTGGAAGTGTCCTTAAAGGTCACAGAGCCATGGGATGGTTGTGTTGGAAGGGTCCTTACAGATCACAAAGCCATAGGATGATTGGGTTGGAAGGTTCCTTGTAGATCACAGTCATGGGATGGTTGGCTTGGAAGGTTCCTTACAGATCACAGAGCCATAGGATGGTTGTGTTAGAAGGGTCCTTACAGATCACAGAGCCATGGGATGGTTGTGTTAGAAGGTCCTTGTAGATCACAGAGCCATGGGATGATTGCATTGGAAGGGTCCTTACAGATCACAGAGCCATAGGATGGGTTGGGTTGGAAGGTTCCTTGTAGATCATAGAGCCATGGGATGGTTCTGTTAGAAGGGTCCTCACAGATCACAGATCCATGGGACAGTTGTGTTGGAAGGGTCCTTACAGGTCACAGAGCCATGGGATGGTTGTGTTGTCAAGGTCCTTACAGATCACAGAGCCATAGGATGGTTGGGTTGGAAGGGTCCTTGTAGATCACAGAGTCATTGAATGGGTTGGAAGGGTCCTTACAGATCACAGAGCCATTGACTGGGTTGGGTTGGAAGGGTCCTTACAGATCACAGAGCCATGGGATGGTTGGGTTGGAAGAGTCCTTACAGATCACAGAGCCATGGGATGGTTATGTTAGAAGGGTCCTTACAGATCACAGAGACGTGGGATGGTTGCATTGGAAGGGTCCTTACAGGTCACAGAGCATAGGATGGTTGGGTTGGAAGGTTCCTTGTAGATCATAGAGCCATGGGATGGTTATGTTAGAAGGGTCCTTAAGATCACAGAGCCATGGGATGATTGCATTGGAAGGGTCCTTACAGATCACAGAGACGTGGGACGGTTGTGTTAGAAGGGTCCTTACAGATCACAGAGCCATAGGATGGTTGGGTTGGAAGAGTCCTTACAGATCACAGAGCCATGGGATGGTTGTGCTGGGAGGGTCCTTACAGATCACAAAGCCATGGGATGGTTATGTTAGAAGGGTCCTTACAGATCACAGAGACGTGGGATGGTTGGGTTGGAAGGTTCCTTGTATATCACAGAGCCATAGGATGGTTGTGTTGGAAGGGTCCTTACAGATCACAGAGCCATGGGATGGTTGCGTTGGAAGGGTCCTTACAGATCACAGAGTCATTGAATGGGTTGGAAGGGTCCTTACAGAGCATAGAGGCATTGGATTGTTGTGTTGGAAGGGTCCTTACAGATCACAGAGCCATAGGATGGTTGGGTTGGAAGGTTCCTTGTAGATCACAGAACCATGGGATGGTTGTGTTAGAAGGGTCCTTACATATCACAGGGCCATTGAACGGGTTGGGTTGGAAGGGTCCTTACAGATCACAGAACCATGGGACAATTGTGTTGGAAGGGTCCTTACAGATCACAGAGCCATGGGATGGTTGCGATGGAAGGGTCCTTGTAGATCACAGAGCCATGGGATGGTTATGTTAGAAGGGTCCTTAAGATCACAGGGCCATGGGATGATTGCATTGGAAGGGTCCTTACAGATCACAAAGCCATTGAATAGGTTGGGTTGGAAGGGTCCTTACAGATCATAGAGCCATAGGATGGTTGGTTTGGAAGGGTCCTTCAAGGTCACAGACCCATTGAATGGGCCGGGTTAGGAACTTCTTGCCTGCTGAGTGGCCGAGTGCAGCGGATCCCGTGGCCGTGCTGATGTCCCCTCTGTCCCTTCCCTCCCTCCCCCCCTTGGTGCTCAGGAACGAGCTCAACGACCACCTGGACACCATCGACTCCAACCTGGACAACCTGCAGACCATGCTGACCACGCACGGCTTCAGCGTGGACACCAGCGCGCTGCTGGACGTGAGTGCTGCAGCCCGGCCTCCCCACCACCCCAAACCCTCACAACAACCCAACCCCAAATCCCCCCCCCCCCCCCCCCCTCAGCCCCAACACGGCTCCTTTCTGCAGCTCTTCAGCCCTTCGATGACGGTTACGGATATGAACCTCCCGGACCTGGACAGCAGCCTGGCCAGCGTGAGTAACTGCTCTGCTGCTTTGGGGCTCCATTGCAGCGCCAACGGGCAGGGCTGCATGCAGGAGAATGCTCACAGGGCTCTGCAGAATGGGAAGGAGCAAACGTGGCGTGCTGGGGATGCAGCAATGCGGGAGCAGGTTGCAGTGCTGGAGGCAGGTTGCAGCGGTGCATCGTCAGGTTGCAGTGCTAGAGGCAGGTTGCAGCAATGCAGGGCAGGTTGCAGCAGTGAAGGGCAGGTGGGAGCAGTGAAGGGTCAGGTTGCAGTGCTAGAGGCAACTTGCAGCAATGCAGGGGCAGGTTGCAGTGCTAGAGGCAGGTTGCAGCAATGCAGGGGCAGGTTGCAGTGCTAGAGGCGGGTTTCAGCGGTGCATGGTCAGGTTGCAGTGCTAGAGGCAGGTTGCAGCAATGCAGGGCAGGTTGCAGCAATGCAGGGCAGGTGGGAGCAGTGAAGGGTCAGGTTGCAGTGCTAGAGGCAGGTTGCAGCAGTGCAGGGTGAGGTTGCAGTGCTAGAGGCAGGTTGCAGCGGTGCATGGTCAGGTTGCAGTGCTAGAGTCAAGTTGCAGGGGTGCATGGTCAGGTTGCAGTGCTAGAGGCAGGTTGCAGCAATGCAGAGGCAGGTTGCAGTGCTAGAGGCAGGTTGCAGCAATGCATGGTCAGGTTGCAGTGCTAGAGGCAGGTTGCAGCAGTGCATGGTCAGGTTGCAGTGCTAGAGGCAGGTTGCAGCATTGCATGGTCAGGTTGCAGTGCTAGAGGCAGGTTGCTGCAGTGCATGGTCAGGTTGCATTGCTAGAGGCAGGTTGCAGTGCTAGAGGCAGGTTGCAGCAATGCAGGGGCAGGTTGCAGTGGTGCAGGGTCAGGTTGCAGTGCTAGAGGCAGGTTGCAGCAATGCAGGGCAGGTTGCAGCAGTGAAGGGTCAGGTTGCAGCAGTGCATGGTCATGTTGCAGTGCTGGAGGCAGGTTGCAGCAGCGCAGGGTGAGGTTGCAGTGCTGGAGGCAGGTTGCAGCAACGCAGGGGCAGGTTGCAGCGGTGCAGGGGCAGGTTGCAGTGCTAGAGGCAAGTTGCAGCGGTTCATGGTCACGTTGAAGTGCTAGAGGCAGGTTGCAGTGGTGCATGGTCAGGTTGCAGTGCTAGAGGCAGGTTGCAGCAGTGCAGGGGCAGGTTGCATTGCTAGAGGCAGGTTGCAGCAATGCAGGGGCAGGTTGCAGTGCTAGAGGCAGGTTGCAGCAGTGCAGAGGCAGGTTGCAGCAATGCAGGGCAGGTTGCAGCAGTGAAGGGTCAGGTTGCAGCAGTGCAGGGTCAGGTTGCAGTGCTAGAGGCAGGTTGCAGCAATGCAGGGCAGGTTGCAGCAGTGAAGGGTCAGGTTGCAGCAGTGCATGGTCATGTTGCAGTGCTGGAGGCAGGTTGCAGCAGCGCAGGGTGAGGTTGCAGTGCTGGAGGCAGGTTGCAGCAACGCAGGGGCAGGTTGCAGTGCTAGAGGCAGGTTGCAGCAGTGCAGAGGCAGGTTGCAGCAATGCAGGGCAGGTTGCAGCAGTGAAGGGTCAGGTTGCAGCAGTGCAGGGTCAGGTTGCAGTGCTAGAGGCAGGTTGCAGCAGTGCAGAGGCAGGTTGCAGCAATGCAGGGCAGGTTGCAGCAGTGAAGGGTCAGGTTGCAGCAGTGCAGGGTCAGGTTGCAGTGCTAGAGGCAGGTTGCAGCAATGCAGGGTCAGGTTGCAGTGCTAGAGGCAGGTTGCTGCAGTGCATGGTCAGGTTGCATTGCTAGAGGCAGGTTGCAGTGCTAGAGGCAGGTTGCAGCAATGCAGGGGCAGGTTGCAGCGGTGCAGGGTCAGGTTGCAGTGCTAGAGGCAGGTTGCAGCAATGCAGGGTCAGGTTGCATTGCTAGAGGCAGGTTGCAGCAATGCAGGGCAGGTTGCAGCAGTGAAGGGTCAGGTTGCAGCAGTGCATGGTCATGTTGCAGTGCTGGAGGCAGGTTGCAGCAGCGCAGGGTGAGGTTGCAGTGCTGGAGGCAGGTTGCAGCAACGCAGGGGCAGGTTGCAGCGGTGCAGGGGCAGGTTGCAGTGCTAGAGGCAAGTTGCAGCGGTGCATGGTCACGTTGAAGTGCTAGAGGCAGGTTGCAGTGGTGCATGGTCAGGTTGCAGTGCTAGAGGCAGGTTGCAGCAGTGCATGGTCAGGTTGCAGTGCTAGAGGCAGGTTGCAGCATTGCATGGTCAGGTTGCAGTGCTAGAGGCAGGTTGCTGCAGTGCATGGTCAGGTTGCATTGCTAGAGGCAGGTTGCAGTGCTAGAGGCAGGTTGCAGCAATGCAGGGGCAGGTTGCAGTGGTGCAGGGTCAGGTTGCAGTGCTAGAGGCAGGTTGCAGCAATGCAGGGCAGGTTGCAGCAGTGAAGGGTCAGGTTGCAGCAGTGCATGGTCATGTTGCAGTGCTGGAGGCAGGTTGCAGCAGCGCAGGGTGAGGTTGCAGTGCTGGAGGCAGGTTGCAGCAACGCAGGGGCAGGTTGCAGCGGTGCAGGGGCAGGTTGCAGTGCTAGAGGCAAGTTGCAGCGGTTCATGGTCACGTTGAAGTGCTAGAGGCAGGTTGCAGTGGTGCATGGTCAGGTTGCAGTGCTAGAGGCAGGTTGCAGCAGTGCAGGGGCAGGTTGCATTGCTAGAGGCAGGTTGCAGCAATGCAGGGGCAGGTTGCAGTGCTAGAGGCAGGTTGCAGCAGTGCAGAGGCAGGTTGCAGCAATGCAGGGCAGGTTGCAGCAGTGAAGGGTCAGGTTGCAGCAGTGCAGGGTCAGGTTGCAGTGCTAGAGGCAGGTTGCAGCAATGCAGGGCAGGTTGCAGCAGTGAAGGGTCAGGTTGCAGCAGTGCATGGTCATGTTGCAGTGCTGGAGGCAGGTTGCAGCAGCGCAGGGTGAGGTTGCAGTGCTGGAGGCAGGTTGCAGCAACGCAGGGGCAGGTTGCAGTGCTAGAGGCAGGTTGCAGCAGTGCAGAGGCAGGTTGCAGCAATGCAGGGCAGGTTGCAGCAGTGAAGGGTCAGGTTGCAGCAGTGCAGGGTCAGGTTGCAGTGCTAGAGGCAGGTTGCAGCAGTGCAGAGGCAGGTTGCAGCAATGCAGGGCAGGTTGCAGCAGTGAAGGGTCAGGTTGCAGCAGTGCAGGGTCAGGTTGCAGTGCTAGAGGCAGGTTGCAGCAATGCAGGGTCAGGTTGCAGTGCTAGAGGCAGGTTGCTGCAGTGCATGGTCAGGTTGCATTGCTAGAGGCAGGTTGCAGTGCTAGAGGCAGGTTGCAGCAATGCAGGGGCAGGTTGCAGCGGTGCAGGGTCAGGTTGCAGTGCTAGAGGCAGGTTGCAGCAATGCAGGGGTCAGGTTGCATTGCTACGAGGCAGGGTTGCAGCAATTGCAGGGCAGGATTGCAGCAGTGAAGGGTCAGGTTGCCAGCAGTGCATGGTCATGTTGCAGTGCTGGAGGCAGGTTGCAGCAGCGCAGAGGTGAGGTTTGCAGTGCTGGAGGCAGGGTTGCAGCAACGCAGCAGGGGCAGGTTGCAGCGGGTGTCAGGGGCAGGTTGCAGTGCTGAGAGGCAAGTTGCAGCGGTGCATGGTCACGTTGAAGTGCTAGAGGCAGGTTGCAGTGGTGCATGGTCAGGTGATGCAGTGCTAGAGGGCAGGTTGCAGCAGTGCATGGTCAGGTTGCAGTGCTAGAGGCAGGTTTGCAGTCATTTGCATGGTCAGGTTGCAGTGCTAGAGGCAGGTTGCTGCAGGTGCAGGAGGCAGGTTGCAGCAATGCAGGGCAGTTGCAGCAGCAGTGAAGGGTCAGGTTGCAGCAGTGACAGGGTCAGGTTGCAGTGCTAGAGGCAGGTTGCAGCAGTGCATGGTCAGGTGCAGTTGCAGTAGAGGCAGGTATGATGCAGCATTGCATGGTCAAGGTTTGCAGTGCTAGAGGCAGGTTGCAGCAGTGCAGAGGCAGGTTGGCAGCAATGCAGGGCAGGTTGCCAGCAGTGAAGGGTCAGGTCTGCAGCAGTGCAGGGTCAGGTTGCAGTGCTAGAGGCAGGTTGCTAGCATGATGCATGGTCAGGTTGCAGTGACTAGAGGCAGGTTGCAGCAGTGCAGAGCAGGGTATGCAGCGGTGCATGGATCAGGTTGCATAGCTAGTGCTAGAGGCAAGTTGCAGCAAACCACAGGGGCACGTTGCAGTGCTAGAGGCAGGTTGCAGCAGTGCACATGGTCAGGTCTGCAGTGCCTAGAGGACAGGTTGAGCAGTGGTGCAGATTGCAACATGGCAGGGCCGGCTGCAGTGACTAGTCAGCTTTGCAGCAGTGTAGGGTCAGCTTGGCAGCAAATGCAGGGGAAGATTGCTGCAGCAATGTAGAGGTCAGCTATGCAGCAATGCAGAGGGGCAGATTGCAGGCATTGCAGAGTCAGGTTGCAGAGTCAAGATTGTGCAGCAATGCAGGGTCAGCTTGCAGCAGAGCGCAAGGATCAGTTTTGCAAGCAGCGCAGGGGTCAGCTTGCAGAAGTGCAGGGTCTCAGCTTGCAGCAATGCAGGGTCAGCTTGCATCATTGCAGGGTTCAGCTTGTGCAGCAGTGCAAGGGTCAGACTGCATCATTGCAGGGTCGGCTTGCAGCATTGCAGGGGTCAGCCTGCTTTTGCACACACACGGAAGGCCTGTGCTTGGAGGCTCCATCCCAGATGCAGCTGCAGGTTTGCATTGAGCCTCTGACCAACCCGCTGCTCTCCCTGCAGATCCAGGATCTGCTCTCATCGCAGGAGCAGCAGAAGCCCTCGGACGGCCGAGGGCCGGTTGCAGCAGACGCAGGTAAGCCAGTGCTGTGGTGCTGCAATGCTGTGGTGCTGCAGTGCTGCAATGCTGTGGTGCTGCAGTGCTGTGGTGCTGCAAATGCTGTGGTGCTGCAGTGCTGTGGTGCTGCACATGCTGCGGTGCTGCTAGGTGCTGCGGTACTGCAATGCTGTGGTGCTGCAGTGCTGTGGTGCTGCAGGGAGATGCAATGCTGCAGTGGCTGTGGTGCTTGACGGTGCTGCAATGCTGCGGTGCTGCAGGGATGCAGCTGTGCTCACGGAGAGCTTTGGACACGTAAACGTTGCATCCCGGCGCCCACTGGCACGGCCTTCCCCTTTCCTGCAAAGGGTGGCCAGAGAGCACTCCAGCCACTGCTGCCACCTGCTGCTCCCACCCCCCCATGGCATCCCCACCTCCCCATGGCATCCCCAACCCCCCCTAAGGCATCCCCTATCCCCTCCCCCATTGCATCCCCTCGTCCCCTATGCCATCCCCCACCCCCCCATGCATCCCCTCCCCCCCCCATGGAATCCCCTCCACCCCCATGGCATCCCCTTCTCCCCATGGCATCCCCTTCTCCCCATTGGCATCCCCTTCCACCCCATGGCTTCCCCATGGCATCCCCACCCCCCCATGGCATCCCCTATTTCCCCCCGTGGCTTCCCCATTGCATCCCTTTCCCTCCCATGGCATCCCCAACCCCCCCCATGGCATCCCCTCTCCCCCATGAATCCCCTTCTCCCCATAGCATCCCCTATCCCCCCCATGGCATCCCTTGCCCCCCCATGGCATCCCCATGGCATCCCCATGGCATCCCCATGGCATCCCCACCTCCCCATGGCATCCTCCCACCCCCCCAATGGCATCCCCTTCTCCCCATGGCCATCCCCATGCCCCCCTCCATGGAATCCCCTCCCCCCCCATGGCATCCCCTTCTCCCCATGGCATCCCCTTCCCCCCCATGGCTTCCCCATGGCATCCCCACCCCCCCATGGCATCCCCAACCCCCCCATAGCATCCCCTATCCCCCCCCATGGCATCCCCACCCCCCCCATGGCATCCCCTTCTCTCTAAGGCTTCCCCATGGCATCCCCACTGCCCCCCCATGACATCCCCTCTCCCCTATGGCATCCCCAACCCCCCCATGGCATCCCCACAGCATCCCCACCTCCCCATGGCATCCCCACA